>NW_010125894.1:29084-79877 GCF_000699245.1 Pterocles gutturalis | reverse complement strand
GGGTACCGGCCGCTTAAGGACATAGCACGTAGCAATTTATTTTTCGTGTTACGCGTAATGTCTGGAACACTTCGAATATGCGCCTTGTGCTACTGCCTTTGCTCATCGTGTAACCTTTTTTTTTTTTTTTTACTTAGCTGTTAAGCATTTAGTTGAGAATAGCGTTGTATTCAAGTATTTGTAAATTTATAGACTGGTTGTTCTTTACCCATTATTTGCGATGGTTAATGCAAGTTACGTCACCTGGCTGTGTGCCTCTTGGGTTTAAACTGAGGGGAAGAAAGTGTGTGGAAGGGAGAGGAAGGACCAGCCCTGGGGGGCTGCCAGTGGCAGCACCTGAACTGATCTGAACCCCAAAATCTTGTTCCTGGGGATGGGTCATGTCAGGGAACTAACGTGACTTACCTAAAAAAAAACCAAAACAAACAAACAAAAAACCCACCACCCCTACATCAAAAAGGTAAAGACCAGTCAGCATTACAGAATTAGAATAGTTTCTGATACAAAAAAGCAATGCTCTTTGGGGATGGGCAGTGGGAGAGGAGTGGCCCTGGGAGTAGTGGGGAAATAGATTTATAAGCCATGAGAAACGCCAGCAGGGTGAATAAGAATGAGGTGTTCACTTACTTTTCTAGCCTCACTATGAGGAATCAAAGCTGGCAGGTTGAGTGTTTCTTAGCAATGTGTAGTGTGGAACTCTGGAAATCTATGGAATGGCAATGCCAAAAGCTCATATGGATCTCAAGCAGAGTAGAAAGCTGCCAAGAAACCCCCTGAGGGTTGTTAAATATGAAGACTTTCTTTGGCAATGCCCGAATGAGGGACTGGAGGCTGGGGAGAGTGTTTGGGGCGGGGGGGGGGTATTGCCTTGTGGGTTTAGTTTTGGTTTCTTTTACAATCTTCCCCTTTACTATAGTTATGGCTACTGTTACATAAGGATTACTTAGAGAAAACCTTCATAAACCGGTGTAAAAATTAGTGTTTCAGCTGCTGATCTACTAATTTGTGAGCTACTGTTGGAGGCAAGGCAGGACTAGCGGGATTATGGTGGCTCTGATGCTTCAAGAGGATAAGACTGTTCTATGAGGCTGCAGAGAGATTTGTTTGGGAAGAACCGTGATACTAAGGTCTCATAACTGTACTTGACACCTACCCTTTCTCCTCTTCTGCAGGAATGTTTTAGATGGGAGGGACAATATGCAGAATTAAAGACAAAGTAAGGCTTTTGAGAACTGCTATGGAAAGTGTATTAGCCTTCAGACCTGAGAACCCATTGTCCTTTGTAACAGTGTGTATATTTATTTAGCATGGACGTTCATAATTTAATCTCTTCCTGAGGTGAGGTGTTTTTGGAAGAAAAGAAATTTCCATTAACTTGAAAATATGCTTGCTCTTTAAAGATCTACTTAAAGAATCTTAGAAATACCCTTATGTTTGAACTTTTATTGCATTGAATACAGATATTGTTTAGCAGTTTTTTACTCTTCAAAATAACATTTATCTTTAAATACACATTCTTGTAATGGAAATTTTGAAAGTGTTTTGGTGAGGTAACTGAAAATGAAAAGCATTGTGATATCTGTGTCTGTATAATTAGATTTTTCTCAGTGAAGGCCCATCATAATGAGTAGAAAGAAATATTTGCAGTATAATTGTTTTTAGACCTTTTTAAATAGAACATGAATTCTGTGTTGTATCTTAACTTACTGCATAAGAAGTAGGCACCTAATGGAAGTAAATGGATTGGTATTTTTTAAAAAGTGTTCTTTTATATCTTTAGTAGTTTAGAAAAGTAAAATGCTTAATCTGAAATGTCAGATATAAATATTTAGCAGCTGTTCTCTGCAGAATTGTTAAGAGCTCAGATTTTTTGTGGAGAAACTGTTACATCTCTCTGCTGAAGATGCTGCTTCAACACTTAAAGATATTTTCTGTTAGAAACTAGTGACCACAACTCTTGCTGACATGGGAAATTGGAACTTTAGTTAGATTTACTGCTGCTCTGCCTTCAAGTATGTCATATGCTTAGTAAATTTTTTAATAAACCTTAAATGGTTAAAGGAAGTAAGAGTTGTTTCTTTCTGGGAAGTTGTCAGTCTTTCTTAGTTCTGTAGCTCTTAATGTTCAAACTTGGCATTTTGTTGCAAATTCATCAATTTGTTGTTGCTTTATCTGGCTGTTGAAGATGCTTTCCTGGACACGGTGTGCATGTGTAATGTGTAATGCATTTGGAATGGTTTGCTTTCAAGCCAGTGGAAACCGAAAGCCTTTATGTGGAGAAAGCAGTTCCCCCTTTGGCTTGTAGTCAAACTCCTTTCATCTATTAAACTTGTGCGTATTCTTAATCCAACTTACTTGTGTGGGCTTCAAGAGTATTATCACTCTTAGAGGGCTTTTTTCATAGCATCTGACATTTCCCTGTGCCTTCAGTGGAACGGACTGGATGCATTAGGCCTTTAAAGTCTTGGCCTGGCTAAGTGTGACTCTAAGCTTTTGCACCAAAGTAGAATATCATCATAGCTGTCAAGTGGACACTAGTCTCTTGCTGTGCCGTTTTTACATGGTAAGAAAGAGGTTCTACTTCACTTTCTTCTAGTTTGGGGAAGGTTTGATTACAGAACCAGTGTGAATAACATCTGTTCAAAATCAGCCTGTATTGCTAGAGCCTTAACCTCAGGATGGAGATTACTGCAGCAACCAGAAATAAAATCTTAGTGAGTTGTTCTATTACATATATAGCAAACTGCTTATGAGAATCAAAGAAAAGGGGCCTTCCAGGGAAGGCTTGGAAGGGGAGGTATATATTTGTTCCTGTACAAAGCTGACTGCAATCTCCGTCTACAAAAGGTTTCATACTGACATGTGGTGCTGCTCTGCATTCAGGTCACATGAAAATCTAATAGGATTGCTTATCCTTAAACCAGTGTTAACGTTAGACCTATAGCCAGGTTTAGTTATAGAAGGAGATGGCTAGAAAACTCTTTACATTCTCTGTAAAAGTTTTAAGAATTTGCTTCTAGACCATTTTACTGACTTTGTCAGTATCTGGAGTTCAAAAGCACGGATTGTTCTTATAGACCACTTTTTTACATAATTGGCAAGCATGTTCATTATTGAATTCTTCTTTTTTTTTTTTTTTTCTTCTTCCAAACCCATTATTCAGTATTAAGTCTACTGAAACAGAAAAGTATGGTATTTGTGTTAGAAACTGTGGCTTCTAGCTTATGCTGGAAAGCTGAGCATGAATGCTGTTCTCAGTGTTCAGACTGCAGGAGCTTTCCATAACTGCCATGTTCAGACTCTCCTGCAGAAATTAAATGTTGATGAATAGCATTTTCAATTGTTGAAATTTCATAGTCTGTAGGGACTAAAGTGCTTTCATTTTTTCTGTTGCAGTCCTGTTTGAGATTTCGAGAATATTAAACACTGGCTTGGATATGGAGACATTGTCTATTTGTGTGCGGCTTTGTGAACAGGGGATAAATCCAGAAGCATTATCATCTGTTATTAAAGAACTGCGTAAGGCTACAGAAGCTCTAAAGGTAATGCTTTTGCTTAAAAAGCTTATAATTTTGTTTTTAAGAGTTAGATGTATGTTCACCTTGCTATACTTCAATTTGTAAATTTTGCTTTAAGATATGACTCATTTTTAAATCAAAGGAATTAACTGTTCCATAGAAAAGCCAATGAATACAACTGAATGGACCATGAAGCAAGAAATGGTACGAATAAAAACTTCTCAGAAATAATTAGATTAACTCTTTTGAAGGAAAAAAAAAAAACAAACAACAAAAAAAAACAACCACCAAGACTCACAGATTTTTATTCTGGGCATTTTTAGCCACCATTTGCCCCCATCCGTATCTGTATCATATCACAGATAGATTGCTACTTTCTTCTTTAACGCTTATATCACCTCATTTCTACAACCTCAGGCCTAATAGGATCCAGCAGTACTTGTAAACAAAACTGCAGCTTGCTGATGGAATCTTCACATTTTGCTTTTACCACATTAACCGGTGCTTTGAATCTCTCCAAAGACAAACAAGAGGGGGTTTCATGGTTTGTGTATATATAAGGCTTTTCATAATGTAGCATTTACCTGTTTAGCTGTTAGAGAGGGTAACTGTGGTTTAAGAAAAATCCTCACTTGACTTTTTAAGGACTTTCATTCTTTATTGTCTACCCAAACATCATGTTTTCTTTTCTACTGTGTCTTATATTTGTTTATTTCTGGGGAGGTGGAGGGGAAACCTATATCTAGCCTGCGTATCTCTGTTTTGGAAGACTGCATTCTCATTCTTAGAAAATTCACCTTACAGATTTTTGTCTAGACGGGTGCTCGTTAGGGCTATTTTCCACCGGTTTTCAAATTTTTTAGTTTATTTTTAACTTAGCATTTTTCTGTGCTCCTGCATATTTTATATTTGTGTACGTGCTTAAATGTGTGCATACATATATGTTTAACTGTGTGTGTGTAAGTAATTGAGGGCTGTTTTATTTCTTCCTTACTGGTTTATCATTCCTGTTGTTATCATTTGCCTGTTTGTTCCACAACTGGCTTAAAATCTACCGACATCAGTCTCCAACAACTGTACCTTGTTGGCTCTATTGAGTTACTCAGTAATAAAAATACTTACTGATGACCATGATCAAATAATTGGCAGTGTGATTTGTGCAGTTATGATTAGTGTCGTTCTTCTAAGTTTTGTGTCAAGAATATATCTGTATGAGTGGAAGTAATAATTACTATAAGTTGTATAAGAAAGTAAACTCGAAAGGAAAAAAATCATGCATTTTAGCACTATTTGAAAGTGTTAGGGTAAAGTGTACGGGATACAAGCTACTCAGATACAGGGTATACATTTTAACACAAGCAAACAGTAATGGCTGTGTTGCTAAAGGCTAATGGCAGTTGGCAGCAAAAAATAGACATGTTCATTAGAGAACAACATTACACATCTAATAATTTTAGTAAGTAGCTTTTTATTTTTACTTTTAAGTTCTCTAGGTAAGTTAAATTAGTTACAAGAAAAGATTAAATTTAGTTTACATGTTGTCTACTTTTCCTGACTTGCAATAAATGTTTTTTCTGTTTCTAGGCTGCTGAAAATATGACAGGCTAGCATGGGAGAAGATTTCTGCATGAGAAGAATGCCAACTTAATAGAGGCTTTGAAGATTGCCACTATTCATAAAAAAAAATGAAATAAGTGTGTGTGCATGAAGGTTTTGGAATAGTTCTGTAATCTTGAAACGGATGATGTATAGAATAGCTTTGAAAAGTTTTTTTAGTAAGGTTAGTTCACCAATACTCTCATTACTTGGTATTTTTGTGAACTATTTTTGAACATGGCATCCAGTATTTTTTTAAACCATGTCAGATGCTGCACACTTGCTGAATTTACTACTGTGTAGCAACAAATAATTGTTATCATGACTATAGCTTGTTAATGCATCCTTTAGAAGTGCTAATATTATCCTGGTTTTTATCTCTTGCTTTGATGAAAAACAGGAATGAAGTCCATCCTGACTTTATTTTAATTAGAGTAAGGGTAGTGACTTAAGTCTCAATCTGAAAGTAACAAAGAAAGCACTTTTGATAATGTAGGTAATGAATTGTCCTTTTGATTCAAACTGTTGGATAAAATGTTTTTAACTTGGTTAACAAAGGAACTTCAGTTATCCATGCAGAAATGTATGTAAATTTAAATTCTAGATTATATGGAATATTTTACAGAGTTCAAATGCTGCATTTGTTACATTTGTTCTGACTACTAGACCTAAAAATATTAAGGCTATATTGTTAGTTCCTTTTCAAAGCATGTATGAGAAACATCGGATTCTTAAGTCTTAAAAAGTCAATTGGTATAGGAATGTCTTCTCATTCAGCCCTAGGTATCTTCACTGATGCCAAAACCGAGTGTTTACAGTATATACGGTAAACTGTTTATTGTGTTACTTTCCAGTAACTATCCTTGCATCCAGGAATTCTACTTCATAATAAAATGGTTTCTTGTGTATAATTCATCTTCTGCTGTTGTTGAAGCTTTCTCAGTTTTTTGTTATCATGATTTCAAGGTGCAGTGTTAATAGGGTGGAGCACATTTGGAAATGAAGCTGGAATCTTAGTTAAGCTGAACTTTATATTTATGCAGAGAAAGTTCTTTCTACTTTACGAGTTTACATTGCATGCACTCTAGGTTGTAGCTCTACAAAAAGTGATTAAGTAGGCTAAATACTTCATACTGCTGTCAGAGAATTGAAAAATATTTATATTACACTGAATCATTTACTGTTATTTCCAGTTAGCGTGGACAAAAAATAATTCCAGGAGGATCATGTGAACTTTTGGGTAACCAATCTCAGGGACTTCTAAGTTGTATCGGTTAGCTCACTTATATGATCATTTAAAATGCTTTGTAGATTGGTGTTGTAACTTCAGATTTACAACTTTTGAATACTGGGTGTAATGTTTTTTGAAAAGATCAAGGTATCCCTAGTATGAAAAGATATCTACAATAAAATTTATCCTAGGAAATCTGGAAAGTCAGTAAGACATCATGAAAGCACCAAGTCAGATAACACAAATTAGCAATTAGCTCTTTTACTTTATCTAGACTCAGTGCTACATGTCAAAAATGAGACTGGGGAGCATTCTTGTTTTCAGGAGCCATATCTAAGTCTGGGAGTTCTCACTTGTGAAACTTGAACTCTGAAAATGTTGTGTAAACTATAGCAAATGTGCCTGAAATAATTATGAAGTCCTATTAAAGTGCATGTTTCTGCTGGTGCTTTTTCTTTTCCTCCATTGTCAGATCTTTGGGCAATACGGGGATTCTGATGACTTCCCTTGAATGTCACTCTCTTGATTACTTTGCACTTATGTATATTTCCCAGGGTTTTTATAGCTTATTAGCTTGATTTCAGTTTTGGGTCTATGTCCTTAAAATGCTTAAAACCATCTTGCTAATACAGTATGAGAACAATTTCTATGTAATTCTTGATCTGTCCAGTAAGTTGCACCTAGAATTTTACCATCAATAAACTTATGCACTTAGACATTTGCTGGTGAACTGTCATACAGAATTAGAGAAGCAGGGCATGTTTTTGATGTTCAAAAACCTAATTTGTTGGATATAAAGCTGAAAATGTATAATTTTCGTTATTACATGGGACTAAACGGTAGAATTGGTTATGCTGAATAGTTCATATTTACAAAATGAAATGCAAACCTTATAAGGTTGAGTATTTATCATATTTGGGCTGAAAGCAGGGAAGATGTTTCTTAAAATTGGCAGATCTGTGGTTACCTAGAAAGTCTATACACTTTTCTTCAGTATACATGGCAAAGTTTCTTTCAAAATATTGGGCAGAGCAAATGTGCTTAGGAATTTGTATAACAAACTCCTATTCGCTTTTGATTTGGGGTACCATCCAGAAAAATACAAGAAATATTTTTTTTCTTTCTCTTCGTAAGAAAAATGAAGAAAATCCCTCTAGTGGGAAGTTTAATACTGGAAAGGTTTCTGTGCTGTGAAAAGTCTGTCACTTTATTAGCATCTCCACTATGTGAATGTGAGTGCTCAGACTGAGCATTGATAGCCAAGAAGCCTTGGCTGAACTTGTAAACACACACCACTTTCTACTACATTTAACTGTAAGAAGCTGAGCAAACAGCACGTGCTTTTCCTCTGTGCTCCCTATTTACATGCACTTGGAACTCTTGAAAAGATAAACAAAGGAATAGCAATACAGGTCCTGACCAAAGGTTTTTCTAACACAATAGCCTCTTTTGTAGTCAAAAGCAGATGCCTGAGGAAGGATAAGAACAATGCAAGTACATTTGGTTCTTTTCCTTCTGTGTTTTCTTAGCTTCCAAGTATCTTCTATTCCAGGCTTTCCTGAACATCATATGGTTTGTCTATTTAGTAATCCTCAATCCTTCTTTTTTCCAGTACTTCTCCAGTTTCCTCTGGACTATATATGCTTCCTGAATAACAGCAGCCTTCATCAGTTGATGTCTGTTGCATAAAGAATTGCCACTTCTTGTTTATTTTGAACTTGATTTTTACTAGCTTAATTTAATGTTCCCTGTACAGTAAACCTTTACCGATCATGCTTGTGCCAGTTATGATTCTGGAGATGTATAACTTATTCACCTTTAATTTTTCTAAACTGTCTTAACATAATCCTTGGCAACTAAAGGTATAAAACAGCTTCTGTATTTATTGTCCTTTAAAACTTTTCTGGGTCTGTCCTGGTTTCAGCAACAGGGTATCGCATTAAGTTCTGAGAAGAGAACCGAAACTGCACGCACCATTAGCTGTGTAGTTAAGTACTGGCCTGTTTGTTTACTTCTTGTTCCTTATTCCTTTCCTAGTAATTCCTAATACTTGTTTAATTTGAACAGAGCACTGAGCTGTTTTCATGGCATTATCCATCATAACCACAGGATCTCACTCTTGAGTGGTAATAATAAGCTGAGAGGCTACTTTTTCATATATGAAACTACAGTTGTTTATCTCCATGTATATAATTTTTTATTCATCTATGCTAAATTGCATCTGTTATTTTATTTTGTAATCAGTCTTACATGTGTTTCTGCAGTTCTTAAAAGTTTGCCAGTAGTCTTACTAACTCACTAACTTTATCATTGGCAAGTATTGTTGCTTTGTCCCTTTGTTAAGGTTAATTATGACTGCAGAGTGCCACTGGTGACCTATGGCAGGAACTGACTGTTTATTCCCATTCCTTTTCAGTGATTGCAAATAAAATGCAGTCCTGCCTACCACTTAATTTCTCATTCTTATACTGAGTATCTTTAGTGTCACATACAGCACAGCTGTGAGAGCTTAAGCACAAACATTAATCCAGTCCTGCAGAGAGCGTGGCATTCTAGATAACTTTCAGGATCAGACATTTGGAGCTATATAGTTACATTTTAGAAATATAAACTTCAGTATGGAAGTAATTTTACAGGAAATTGTAGTAATAAACAAAAAGACAAACATCTGATCCTGAAGTCTCCATGTTAACGTTAGGGAGTTTTTGTTTCTTAGGCAATTACATTAACCAAAAAAGTCTGTTAACAAAAAAAAAAAAAAGCTGCTTAGGAATTGGTTTAACAAACTCCTGATCACTTTTGATGGGGGTTAACATCCAGAACAAATACAAGAAACGATTAGGCCAAGACACTTGGCCTAATAGAACTGTGTTCATGAAAAGTGCATGTTTGTCAGCTGGTGCTCTTTTCCCACCTGCTGGTTTCCAGCTGAGCAAATACTGGTGCAATCCTAGACTTGCTTTTTGAGTCAATTAACTAGTTCCCTCTGAGATGAGCTTGAATGCTGCTGTGGGCACACTTCACTCTAGGGACTGCTCCCAGCAGGGTGCACCAGGTTGGGCCCTTCCATTCTTCCCCAATGCTTTTCACTTTCAGACACCCCCACCTGCTTTTGCATGCTTATAGTTTCATGCTATAGAAACCCTGCAGCCTTCATTATTTGAATATACTTTGAATTAAAAGCAAAAGTACAAAAAATGACAATAACCTAAGAATAATGCTATGCAGTGTGGCTGCAGAAAACCTACTTTAGAGAGAGCTAACACTGACCAGTGGGGCTTTACATTACTATATATGGTCTGAGCTGGGGCGTTAGTCATGCCTTTTGTAGTGGAGATTCAAATCTTTGAAACACAAAAATTACTTTTATTAAAATTTTGGAAAACAGAATTTCAATGACTGAAAGATGTGTCAAAGTAATTTCAACCATTAAAAGAGCAAGGGTGATAACAGAATTGAAGACCAGTCAGCTAGCTTCAGTACTAGCAAACAGTGAACTGGTGAGTTTGGGATTTTATCAGCAAAGACTGAAAGACCAAAAAAGTGTGTGGAATTCCATTTGAACATTGTTTGGTAGAAATGTTAAGTGGGGTAATTTTTTTATTATTTATGGGTTTACATGCGAGATGTTGATGTAGTGTGCTTCAATTTATGCAGGACAAGTTTCACTTAATATACACCATTGGCATCATTCATTAAAAACACAGATGTACTGTGTTGTTACCTGTTTTGCTGTCTTGTTACCTTGGGAGTGAGATGTGAAAAAAAAAAAAAAACACTTTAAAAATGTAAAAAACAAAATCTCATTTCTAGAAAAATAGTAAATTGAAGAGGATTTTTGAAGCACCATAAACAGCTATTTCACTATGAGGGTTTTGTAACGTTATAGGAAGAGTTCCTGTTAGATAGAGAAAACAGGTTTATCAAGTAGAAATAGTGCAGTAAAACCATAGTGCTGCTTGATTACTGCTTCCAGGCCTGCTGCTATACTTCGAGAAAGTTGTAACAAGGCTAATTTAAATTAAATCCATAAAATGGTTTCAGGACTGGAGATCAAGCCTGATAAGGTCTGAAAGAACTGAGGGGTGTATAGATTCTCAAAGAGAAGTTGAGAAGAGACATAATCACCCTGGGTATGCCCTTGAATACAGAAGGAAGTCTTGTGGCTACATCTTTTTAACCCAACAGAAAAAACATACCAGACCCAGCAGCTGATATTAGACAAATCAAACCTTGAAAATAAGGCTCAACTTCCCAGTAGTGAAGGTAAGTAAACTTTAAAATGGCATGCTAGGGAAACGGCAAACTGGCTGCTGCTTGATGTTGTTAGAATGAAATTAGGAATACTTCTAAAAGACATGGTGTAATCCAGTTTTTGGGGAAAAGTCTACAATAACTCTGCAGGCTGACAGGCAAGCGGACTGCAGTGGTTCCTTCTGACTGCAGAGTCCATGAAGGGCAGTGTAAAACAGCTCTAAATAAAAATAATGTGAAGAAAATTAGGAATATTTAGGATGAATATCAGTGATGTTTCTGTCAGTAAGACAAATGGAAGCCTGGTTTCCAAGATATTTAAATGTTACCTGCTAAAAAAACCCAACCAACACAACGATTAATTATCTCAACTGGCAATCTGGAATATGTGGAGTCTGAGCACTTTTATCACTTTATAAATATTCCTATTTTCTCACCTCCTATTCTTGCATGTAAGGAGAGAGCAGCTCATGAAAATGAATCTTTGAAAGAGCTCAATGATGTCATTATGTGGTTGAATGGGAGTTTAACCCTCAAATGTAACTTTCAGGGAAGGAGATGGAGAAAGCAGGCGTGGGGGAGGCGATGCTTGGCCACGCAGTGATTCCCCAAGGCAGCAGCCAGGAGGACCCCCAAGTAGGGAAGAAGAGGAAGGAGGCCACGGGAGGGTGAAGAGGCTGAGGGACGTCCTAGCTTGATTTTATTTGATTATTTTATCTGTAGATCAGATCCAAAATTAATGTGTTTGAAGATAGTGACAGGTCTTCCTGTTTAATGGACAGCAGATACAGGAAAGAGAGATTAGGGTTAATAGCTGGTCATATTGTCCTACTCCCCATCCACAGGTCAGTCTCTTAACAATGGGCTTTTTTTGTATTGGGTGGTATCGTTTATTAATCACTCTTGGCCATGCTGAAGCTGTGCCTGGGTACTACACAGGTTGGGGGCTCCCTGAGGTCCATCAGGGCAGGACCTGGCAGCCCTGGCCCATCCCACCACCCCAGGCAGGGAGCCAGGACCAGACCCAGTGAGGGGAACCCGGGTCAAATGTGGGCCTGGGGTAGCCATGCTAAAACATTTTGGACTGTTCCAGTATTTTTTTGCCCTTGAAGCTAGCTGTGGTCAATGAGGCCATTGACCCCCTCTACCATCACTGCCTGTTGGCAACAGTTTGTGAGGACGCTACTTGAAGGAGCCAAGTTGTCAGCTATAGCTCCATCCCACTTCATCTGCTATCGCTCCATCCCGCTTCCCAAGAAGCTTCCCAGGCTCCCAGAATAGTTCCTCATGACATTTCTTCCCGCCTTCTTGGAAAGCTCGTTGGTACACCTCCTAGTTTCGTTCCAGGGCAGGTGATTCTGAACAGGATTAATTATAATTTTGGGAGGGGACAGCTAATCAAGGACAGAGAAATAGTCTCATTCCTGTGACCAGTGAACTTGTGTTGGACTTGAAGTGTATAGTGAGCAGCAGGTGGTTATTTACTACTTGTGATTTACTGCTGTGAAAACCCCTTGATGTTACATTAATACGTACACATAAAGGTCAAGACTTTATGAGACATAAATGCTGCAAGAACAATATTAAGAAAAAATATTAATCACTTCCAAATACAGTACTCTGGCATACATAAGATTTAATGAGGAATTTAAAGGAAAATCATACAGTGGTCTGACACATTTTGAAGTAAAGATACAAACAAAAATATCTGGACAAACATTTCCTAGGTCCTATAAAAGAAGCCTCATTATTCTCTTAGGGAGAATTCAGGATACAGTCTGAATTGTATAGGATATTGTGTATACAGGGATACAGGCTGAAATAAAACTCAGGATCTTTTCAAATCAAGCAGTTTTCTAATTCAGAAATGAGTGTTTTGTTTGGTTTCACCTAAACAGTAAAGTTAATCTCAGCCATTAGAACAACTTCACAAGGTACACGCACAGCCATTTATTCCTGTGTGCCATGGCGATTGCATTCACACTGAAGGCAGAAAAATATCTGTGGCACATACACAGACTGATAATCTGGCCTATATTTTTAGCATAGCATCTCAGGCAATGGATTTCACTGTTAAGAACAACGTCAGTAAGAAAGCTGCCAGTCTTTGTCAGTCAGTGGCAGTCTTTCTGCTCTTGTTAGATGACTTTGCAGCAGCTGTTCTGTTTTTAGATGTGTTGGGCCAAATTCAGCGTTGACTTGCATCCTGTGAAGTTTTATTTAAGTTGGTGAAATAGCAATATGGGACATGAACCAACAGTGGATACGGGCATTGTTGATCTGAACTATGACATAAAGACATTATTTTGTTTGGGCAGATCCTTTAGCTTTCCTGTGAGAGGGCACTCTAGTTAAAATAGGTTGTTTTCCTTCATCAAAACATTAAAAAATAGCAATTATTAAAATAAAAAATGAAAATTATTTTACTGAAGCTCTGAAGATTTAATTCAGTATACTGTTATCATAATTTGTAGTTCTACATCTTGTGGTTTCGTTTCTGGTGTGTGAGCTGGGTTTTCTGCAAACTACATTTGCCACAATTCACTATTTTCCTCTCCCCTGAGTTTTAATTCCTTCATTAGAGGGGCTCAGGCTTCAATGTTTTCCAGTTTTTCAGTGGTCATTTCTACAATATTTCCCCAAGATAATCAGGCATTATTCAATAAAGAGTTTTCTTGGCAACTAATATTTCACCTGGAAACAGTTTTGATAGAATTATTTTGATTAGCCCTCGTATGCACACAACTACCAGAGAGAGATTGGAGCTGCACAATATTCTGCATGGCCAGATTTGCTCCTTGTCCTGGTGCACAAACTTCTGTATATATGTGTCTGTAAAATACCTTTAGAGTGTTACAGTGGCAGTGTAGCTATCCAATGCATTGGCATATGTATGCCAATCTTGTGTGTAGAGATACGTAAATAGCAGGGATATAGTTTGTTCTTTTAAAATGAAACTTTTACTTGCTTTTTATTATTACTACTGTCATGTGCTGTGTCAAGTACTAGGTATCCAAGTCATGCTTGGCCTTTCTCTACAGGTTTAGGTTTGCCAAAAACATCTTTAGAAGAAAATCTCAGACAGAAGAAAAAGCAGAGCTCTGCCCTCCTTTTCAGCATATTCATCTTTGTCTGTCCCAGCTTCTGTGATAATCAGCTGGCACAACCTGATTTGTGTTACAGATCTTTGTATCCACAAAGTTGATTATTTTGACTTTCCAGCAATAAAAATTTGTCGTTTAAGAATTTTATGAGGAGGGTACCGTTATCCTTCATGCTTTTCATGCTTACTTCTGTAATTTTTTTTTTTTTTTAATAACTCACATTATTTGTAAAACCCAAAGCAGGAGGATAAATACAAATGTTACTGAAAACTCTTGCATATTCCACTAGATGGCAGACAAACATTTGCAACTACTGATGCAGCTTTGTAAAATACTCTTAGTTTTGCATGGATTCTAATAGATAGTATTCTGTAATTTTTTTTTTTTTTTAATAACTCACATTATTTGTAAAACCCAAAGCAGGAGGATAAATACAAATGTTACTGAAAACTCTTGCATATTCCACTAGATGGCAGACAAACATTTGCAACTACTGATGCAGCTTTGTAAAATACTCTGTTAGTTTTGCATGGATTCTAGTAGATAGTATTTTGGGATCAATTTCCAGTTTAATGAAGGATTGGTACAAATTAACCTTTTGATTTATTTTTGAAAACATTTCAAAATTAGAAGGAAGAATAATAAAATGTGCTATTGATTACATGACTTTCGCTCACAAAAGAGAGTACTGAGGTTTAAGCACCTAGCATTTTGTATTTTATGCATTCAACTTTTACTGAAATGGGATATACCAGTAGTAAAATAGCCACAACAGAGAGAGTTTTCAGCATAGCAAATCTGTAGTGGCATCTTTTTCCTTTCATTCAGAGTAATAAAATTTACACAAGCTGTCTTAGAAACAGCACTGAAGGAAGTTCTGCAACCCTCTGTAGTTCATTATTACTTTAGCTTTTCCCTTTTGGTATTTATGTACTTTCTGGCAGTTAGTAGCCATCTACAATGTTTAAGACAAGAAGGCAAAGTCGAGACAAGGGCAGCACATAGAGGAACTGTAGTGTAGGAAGATATGCTTCCCTGGTGAGGATACAGCAATGCCATAGTAGTCTCACAGTTTAAAAGTACCAAATAAATAACAATGTTTATTAGCTGCGATAGATTAGGTGAGAATTAAGACAGCACCCAGCATTTCCAGTAGTGAAAAAAGAAAGCAGAGGCAGGATGAGTTCTCTCACCTGCCTTCTGGCCAGGAGGCCATTTCCAGCCACCCAATATGTTTCTGGATTTGTTGCTTGTCTGTGGTCTCCCAAATGAGAGGGGAATGGAGGAAGCCTGGAGATTTCCTAAAATAGGATATTTAAGGGAGTGGGAAAGAAGTGCTATGTTAATCTTCAATCTCTCACCATAGATGATAATCTCTCAGGGACAAACTGTAGCTCCCGGCATAATGAGATCAGGTTATCAAGGGTTAATTAAGGAAAGAGCTGTCCCCATTCACATCCCCATCCACCCTGCAGTTCACCCACGAAGCCCTTCCCCAAATATTTAATAATACTGAAATTTTATACTCTAAGGTGGTGGTATTTTAGTGAAAAACCCAGATTATTTCAACTATCCTTAAACTTCTGTTTTTCTCTCCAGTCAGTGGAGACAGGCAAGCTCTCAGTGGAGAGGGGCAAATCGGAGCACCGAAGTTATTCTTCCTCTCTGAATTGCTCTCTACAGGAGACTATTGACTGAAGAGGTAACCCAAGGAGACCAGTATCCTGAGGCTAAGATTAGTCTTTGCAAATATTCCCATTAGATCATCTACTCTGACTTCCTGTGTTTCACAAGCCTTTGAATTTCACCCAACAGCCTCTCTATCGAGTTCAATAACTTGTGTTTAGGTAAAGCATATCCAAAAAAGACATTTATTCTTGAGTTTAAGACATTAATAGAGATCGTGTATCCACTGCTTCCTTTGTTGGGTTGTTCCATAGTTAATCATCTCCACTATTAAACTTTGTGTGCCTTATTTCTTTTTTTAATTTATCTGTCTTGAGCTCAGTACACAGCTGCTTGTTGTGCTTTTTCTTTCTTAACTAAAGAACCCTTTACTCTGTGGGATTTTCTCCTGAGGGAGCTGTTATAATCAAGTCACCACTCTCTCTTCTTTTTGATAAACCGAAAGGATTTTCCTTTCTGTAAAGCATTTTTCTTCTTCTCTTATGGTCTTCTCTGCAGCCTGTGGGTTTTTTGCTTTCCCTTCTGTCTGATAGCAATCTCACCTGTGCTGTGTGTGGAGATAAGATCTGTCTACCCTATTCTCTGTTTTGCTCCAGTATCACATGCGTGGTTCCCTTTGGATTATGCTTTCTCAGCCATCCCTTAAGTCCTTTCTGAAGTTACTGTTTTGCAGAACATGATCCTCCACTTTTCAAGTATGGCCCAACTTGTTCCCAGTTGTTTAGCTTTTCATGTGGCTGTGTTAAAACAGATTTCATTTGAATTGGTCCACCTTACTTAACGGTTCAAAATCCCTCTTTCTGTATGTCTTGTCTTTACGTTTATCGCTCTGCCAGCTTTTGTGTAACTTACAAACTGTATCAGCAATGATTTTTTTCATTTTGTTCCAGGTTATCAATGACAAAGTATCAGCTTAGCTACTGAACCTTGCAGCACCCTGCTAAAACCAGGATGGGGGCTCCTGCTTGTGTGTGCTCGTTCGTTATATAGTATGGCCATAGCATGTGCTTATGTATATGTCCTGTCCTTATTTAAATCAAGTCTCAACAATATCTTTGTTTTTGAAAACTGAATTTTAGAAGATGTAGCCATTTCTGAATCCTATGAAAGAAGTTTTTACTGAGATTGTTTAGGCTGTTAAATAACAAAAAAAAAAAGGCTGTCAGGCTTTCTAAAGTCAAAACCTCATACAAAAGTCCAAAAGTATGCAGTTACAGATAGAGTGGTGATGTGATTATAAACCAAATTAATAATCCCATCAAAGAATAAATAAATTCTATTTAACAAGACCTATTTTCTACAAAACCATGTTGACCATCATTAATTACATTCATTCCTTTAATTTTGTTTTAATTGACTCCTACATCAGCTTATTAGCTTTTCCATTAATTTTCCCTGAGGTTTTTATGATGCTTACTGGCCTTAAGTTACTTGGGTCATCCCAGTTGTCCTTTCAAAAGAATGGTACAATATTAGTGCTAATTCAAGATTTATCTTATTGCTCCAGTTCTTTAAACATATAGCACTAGACTAAAGATCTTTTGGTTAAGTTTTCCTTCATCCCACTGTTTCCCATAACTGTACATAACTAGCTCCTTTGTAGTTCCAAGTATGTGTATATTAACATATGATGTAATATTTTAATATTTTTACTTACTGTAATCGTATATGTCTTACTCTTTTGACTGCTGTTCGTAAGTATAGAAAGTAACCAGAGCACTTC
Source organism: Pterocles gutturalis (assembly GCF_000699245.1). Taxonomy (NCBI): domain Eukaryota; kingdom Metazoa; phylum Chordata; class Aves; order Pterocliformes; family Pteroclidae; genus Pterocles; species Pterocles gutturalis. The sequence goes on along the minus strand of NW_010125894.1, from coordinate 62,765 downwards.
CCTGACCCCAGACGGTATCCATGTATGGAAATTCATTTGGTTTTTACTGGTTAAAATGAGAATTAAGACATTCCTAATTATTGTGGGTATCTTTTGTGCTGCAAACTTATAACAGCTGAAAATGAATTCTGTTATTAGGGCTGACTGTATGGGAGTCACCAGATGGCACTGTTGCAAGTGTCTTGTTGATTCTTTTGTCTAGAGACTACATAAAAATAGGCCTTGAAACATACATTTATTTGTTTATTTCTCACTTATGGTACCCAAATCTATCTCAAGCTAAATATTTCCTCACAGGCATTGTAGTAGTCCAAAGGTTTTGCCTATGAACAAGTTAAACATACGGTCAGGCTACAAAGTGGTGACCAGGACTATGATGTTCCTCAATTGTCCAAAATGGTTTTGGAAATTAAGAGTCATTCTTTGCAGAGTGAGAAGTTTAAGCAGCTCCTACACAGCCTAGCAACATTTAAAGCATCTTGAACTACAAAAATATGAGAAAAAACAGCCTGTTATTTACTGGTCTGAGTCAAACATAAGGGTAGGGACATTTATAATGTTTCATTATCTAAATCGAGACGAAAAAGGGGAAGTGATAAAGTTATTTTAGTGTAATGCAGCTTCTGATGAAGTTCTGAAAAAGTTCACAAGCCGATTTCAAACCTGACACACTGAGAAGAGCAGTAAGGCAGAGGACTAACAAAGACAGTGACAGTAAAGTATGTGGCTGTGCAACGAAGCTCATACAGCTCTTACACTGATTTAGTTATCAAACTGCTCATTGTTGTAAATTAACATAAAGCATAAAATTTGCAGGAATACATGGAATACCATTGTAACTACATGTGCTACTTTGGTGGGGTTTTCATTGCGTATTTCCTGTATAATTATATTCATGTGCTAATAAAGCTGTGAATCTAACTCCACTTGCTTAGATCCTTTACACTTAAGCCTTATTTATTTGTCTGTTTGCTACTCAGTACAAGAATTATGCTTGGATATGTACATGTGAAATATACCTTAAGCTTTATTTTGCAACATACATATTAGAAGTGTGGAGTTTAGTGTTTGACACTTATTTATCACCTGGTTAAACACCATTAAACTACTTGACACTAAATGTGTGATAATATTTCCTCAATTAAAATGCCTGTTGGCATTTAATAGAAGAAAGATAATCAGTTTCATGGGGAATATCCCCATAAAACACCTGTCCAGGTGTAACCTATTGCAGTGAAGCAAAAAGAAATTATGTCCATATTTATCAAAATGAATAATCTTTGTATTTGATATGTTATATTCCAATAATGGTTTAAACTAGATTCACACCATGTCCAGCATAATTCCCTAAGGAAATATTATTTAGTATATCGTCACTTGGCAAATCCTTGTTCTTACAAAATGAAGCACAGGAGCATTAATATATACATTTAACGTGAGCTTTACATTTTAAAGTCATGTCCAGAATAATTGCCCTGTAAGCAGCGTAGAGTACCATTTCTCTCACTAGAAGATAGAGGCCTAACCAATGCTGCCAGGCTCGTACAAGTATTTCCTAGAGTGCAAATGTTTAAGATGGAATGTTAAACAAATATTTTAATTGCTTCTGTAAGCTTATTCATAGCCACTTCGAATCCAAGTTCACTGACTTAGTATGTTCCCAGTGTGACTTTCTGTTTTTAAGTGGGCAGCCGTGTCATACACCAGTGATTCTGCTACATCTCCTTTGGTAGGTGATAATCTTTAGGCAAAGAAGTAAGAACTGTGATTAGAACACAGTGTTGAACTATATATGAAAAAGAAAAATCCCTTGTTATTCATGTCAGGAGCAAAGGTAGGGGGAATAACTCCTTTTGGGGCCACAGCAGCTACCTAGGCAATCAGGAGCATTTTGGCAGCTAACATCTCTTGCAACCCTGTGCTGTGAGTATTAGGAGTCACCCTCCCTCTTACTAGGCATTGGCTAGAGTTTTCTAGTTCTCCTGGATGGATTTCAGATTGCCAGTTTAAATGCACTGATGAATAAGGGCCTTCAGATAAAGGTGCAAAGGTGTTTCAGATACTATGGAGACAAAAGCCACATATAAGTACTTCAGTGGATTCCTCATGTTGTTTTGTCTGTAGCCGCATTTTTCCCTGTATCCCTTACCAGAGATAATCGTAGTCATCTCAGTCTTTGTGTTCTTTAGTGGTCATTTACATGCCATCCTCACTACATTTCTTACTCATTTATGTGCTTGCTGTTGCTGGGTTGAGGATAATATTTTCTCAGGCCACAGCTGAAACGCTAATCCTTGTAGTACTTCTGTCACCTCCAAGGTGGATTATTGTAATTCCTTTCTGGTGTCTACCTGATTGTAAAACTTCACAAGTTCTGTTTTACATAAAATGCTGCGGCTGACATGCTTATTCATCTTAAACCAAATTAGCATATCACTCTGGTCTTTTGATCCATGCTATGGCTGCCAGTTAGAGTAGTGCTTCCTTCCAATGCGACCTGGCATGCATTGATGCATGATGATGGGTTCTGACCACAAGTATTAACACAAGCATATAGTTTAGACAGTAAAATATTGCCTTGCTCCTTTTTCACACTTTAAACTGCATTTTTCTTTGCTTTATATTAATGTGCTAACACTTCTAATAGCCATGTTTAAGAATAATTAATACATTCCTAGATACTAGGAATGGGAACAGACTCCTCAGGCATTCAGGTGATGTGTCCTCTAGCTGCAGAAAGTCGTGTTGTTAAGTGGTCTTCTAAATGAGGTTTTTACTAGACAACCAGGACTCTGCTGCTTGTTGTTTCCATGTTCAAGATGGAATATGGAACTATTATAACTGAGTCTGTATGACTTCGTATGGAATAGCACGGTAAGGAAAGGAACTCACAAGCAGCTTCCCTCAGACTCTATCCAGGGTTTGGAAGTCTTTAACAATATAGGGAAGGAAGCCCAAATGCCATTTTCCCTAAAACTTAAACATTTCCATAGTGAATAGATACTATGAATAGTGATATTTGTGAATTTTGCTGGTGAGGCTATAATTAATAAATTACTATTCTTTGAAGTAAACCTATTTAAGAAAGGTTGATGATAAGAAACGAATGGCTCAAAGAGTGTTAGTAGATTCTTTCATACCTATATAGCCCGTGAAAGTGTTAATCTTGTTCCTGGTTTGGATTACAATCCTGTCTTGAATATAGTTCTTTTTCCCTTATGAATTCCATGCACTTGAATAGATTGGGATGGAGACCTGTTTCCCTCATGCTAGAACTTGACATTGCAGATATTTAGCTTGGAGATTCACATTGTCTAACTTCACGTTTGCCATAGTGAGGTCCACTACTGAGCTAGCTGCCTTAGGCATGTTTGTTTGTTGGCAGAGAGATGCAATTTTGGGGCACAGCCTGACTTGTTTTAGACTACTGTTATGGATAAATCAAATTATATTAATCTGCTAATTACCTAGATTAAATTAGACACAGCCTTTTATTATTGATCAGATGAATTCCATTCTCGGAGACGCAACTACCATTATTCATGTAGTATTCTTGCTAGGTGCAGTAAAACAGGTCCTATGTATAAATGGTCACAGGCTGTGGACCTTATACTACAAATATCTGAAAGTTATCTGATTTGGAAAGTGTCAGTAAATCACATAGTAACTAAAAGACACCAGAGGAAATTCTCAACTATTATTATCATCTGATGGTTATTCAATACTTTCACCCTACTTACTAGTGAATTACACTTATATTAGGCAAACAAAAGAATGAAGCCCCAAAGCACAGTGCATGTACATATATACATATATGCTTATACACAATAAAAAACACGTTACCTATGAACATAGTACTATCCATTTTTTATTCTAGTCTATAGTTTAAAAAAACATGCAACACAGAGAAATGTAGTAACTTGGTATACAACCTGGGTGAGATTCTCCTTGTCTTACATGAATATGTGCATGAATAATGAGACCCTTTTCTTTTTTGCCTTCTCTAATAGCAGAACTAATCTTAAAGATGAGCTTCTTGAATTCCTTCCACTATAATGCTGTTCATCTCAGCAGACTTTAGAAACTTGCATGATACTAAAGCCAGTACTTTTATACTTATTTTAGGTATAATTATTTGAAAAATTAAGTTGAGATATAGCTTGGAAACATAGTAAAATAGATTTTTTGTTTAGTAGAAAGGTTACATTATTTTGGTTAGATTGCTGATGCCTCATAAGTAGTGAATATGTAATATTTACTTTTTGCAAATAAAATTAAGTAATTGTATTTTCTAAGCAAGTACATAATTTTATATTACTTGGCTGTTAAGTTTTCTCGTACACAGTGCCATTTAATGATGAAAAAAGAGAAAGATTTAAAAAAGTAAGAATTGCACATATAGTAAATCGTAGGCTGAAATTAATGAAATATCTAACATAAGTATCTTTGGAAAGTTAAGGTGCATTTTTTCTTAAATAAACACACACACATATATATGCTTTAATATACACCAGGTAATTAGATGTCTTTGTGCTATTGCATAAAGACTGTAGTGCACTGAAACATCTAATATTTAGCCTGTTTCCCATAAATATTAAATCTTGATTTATTCATAGAGCTGCAATGAAATACAAACATGTATGCACACATATGTACCACCAATTATAAAAACTGATATACACAGTGGAATATTCTAAAGGGTTTGTCCTCTGTTTATTCTCAAAATTCTTTCCCTCAGGCTCCATTTCTGCTACTGTACCGTCTCAAGTGGATTTGAATTTGAAAGCGTTCTCTAGTTTTTAATGTTAATGGATGTCATTGCACTATGGCTCTACAAGAAGGAAGAATACTACTATCAAATAAAAACACTGCAAGTTTTGAAGAAAATTGTTTTTAAGTCACTGCTCTGATAAAAATAAGGACACTTATTTTTGCACATTAAAACAAATTAATCTTGCTGCATAAATAAAGGAAATTTATTTATTTATGCAGAAATCATACCAAAGCTTCTTTAAATGTGCAAAGTAAAGTAATGGGATGAAATTATTATTGATAAGAAATGATAATTCATAATATGTTAACACCCTGAACAAGGTCAAGACCTATTCAGGGTTCTGCATGGAATGAAAGAAAATCATTACGGTGTTTCTTAAAATTTGATTTGATGCTAGTAATGAATATGAAAAAAATGAAAACCTAGCCAATAATCCATCCCCAGTGAAGATTCAGCTAAACCTTGTATCAGAAATTGCTTTTTGGTTCAGCCTATTTATTTTAAATCTAGGACTCTCTTATTTGGGATTTTAGAAGAAAGACTTTTTTTATGGAGATTGTAGTGTAAATGGTAGCAGTATTTGTTTACATGAGATTTGGGAAAAGGGAGATATCTAAGTTCATACCAAAAATATCGACAACTTGTGTGCTATACTGCTGTACACATTAAATCATGCTGTACACATTAAAAGCTCTCAAGTATCCAAATCAAATTTGCCTAAAGTAATTATTTTCAGAAACCAAGCACTCTGGGAGGATAGCATGTAGGTCATTAATTTGTTTTTTATTTTCTTTTCTTTCATCCCATTTTTCCACATTAGCACATTTTTTCTCTCTTTTTTTTTTTTTTTTAATTTCATATTAAAAGGTAATGTAAGTTTTTAACCACCTTGCATTTCAAGAGTTTGAGGTCTGGATATTTTATCCCTTATGAACTCTTCTTAGTCCCATAAACAGGTCTACTGGTGTCTGTGAAATTATGAATGCTGGTATTGCTCATTTTAGAAAAGATGTGAGAAATGTGCCTTTGGACCTTGCAAATATGAAAACTAATCTGTAAGGGAAATTGGTATAAATCAGATTTTCTGGAAGATTTTCAAAGTATGGCAGGGGAAAAGTAGCAAGATTCAGTGTGGCGTTCACTGAGATGTGAGGAGTAACAACGATATGGGAACTTTGTATGCACCTTGGCATTTACATGTAGTGAATTAATGCTAGAGTGCATGAAATGTTTTGTTCTGATTATTTGCTAGTAAAAGCCCAGGCAGCCAGTGGTTTAGTTATTCAATATATTAAATCAGAAGTTACGTAAGTATGGTTTTCCACCTCTCTCTCTCCTTGATCTTTGAAGTGTGTCACTCTTTCATTTTGCCATTCAACAGCCTGACATGCAAAAGCTTTGTTCAGACAGTTTAATTTAATCACTGCCACTGGTTCAACAAGATGATAAAATCCCCTGCGCTGTACAACATCCAACATCCAGCTCACTGTTATCTGATACTGTTTGAAGCTCCTCTCATGAATGTATGCTGATAACACAAGAACTCCAAACATGTCATAAACAGTATATTAATAGCCTTGATTGAATTCCATTAGAATAAGAACGAGATGAAGTTTAGGCCATCCAAGCAGGCCAGTGTAATAAAATGTAATTTGGACTAATCTTTCCAAAGAATGCCTCGTGTTTGAAGCTGACAGTCTCCCATCACAAGCAGAAGTAATTGCTTGTTGAATACACTGGGAACCCCTTTGAATTCTGGCCTTTGTGCTTTGTACACCTTCCAGGTGTCTCCTGCAGCAGACAAGCTCCCCTTTTGTTTCAGCGGAGAGATGGCAAGACTGCAAATAATAAAATAGGCAGTGTTTGTTTTAATGAACGGTGGAGGGCCGGATGGAATTTCGAGGAGCTTAAGACTAGAAGCGGGGTTGTTTAAGGCAAAAACAAAGCAAAGGACTTAATAGGTAACATTAATTCAAGTAATCTGTTTCCTTAAATTAAATCAGGAAGAGGTAGGAAGGTATTTCAGCTAATGCATACCTACAGATATCAGAATGCATATAGGTTAATCTCTCTCTCTGGAACAGATCTTTTCACAATAGGAGAGCAACACCGAAAACTTGTTTAACCAGAGAATTTAACTGGTTTAAACTGGAAGTTTGGGGGTGTGTAATTTGTTAAATTGATGTGGTTTACATATAAAACATTTTCTTTGCTTTTGTTAATGAAAAAGAATTTCTTAGATTATTTCAGAAGCAGTAAACTAAAAATATGGCAGCACTATGAATTTATTATGAATTTGCTAAGAATTTGTTACAAATTTATTTGCAACAAATACTACTTTTTATTAAAAAAAATACCAGGCACTGACAATATTCTTAGAATCACAGAATCATAGAATGGTTAGGGTTGGAAAGGACCTTAAAGATCATCAAGTTCCAAGCCCCCTGCACAGTTTCTTCCTGCTGTAGGAAACCTATGAAGGCAGGGATTTTTCTTAGAAATTAAATATTTAAAGAAAGAAGAAGAGGCTCTGTTTAGAAGAGGAAATAGCTTTGCTTTGTTTTGCTTGTTTTCTGTTTAGTACTGCTTGGTCACTTCTAAATTTCAGGAACTGTGGGATAAGGACAGCCCAGTCTCAAGATCATAGGAAAATGGGTGTCCAGACAGTAGTCAGTGCAAAAGGGTACCAAGTTTATCCATAGATGGAGTCCGTGAACATTTCTACTGAACTCAATGGAGCTTTGCAATCTGTTCCAGTAAATACTTTGTTAGTCCTTTTTATCTAAAAAAAAAATAAAAAAATAAAAAAAAAAATCAGAATTGCATCATCATGATTATGTACGAAGACTATTTGTCCTCTGTTCAAGAAACATTTAAACCCAGATGAGATTGTGTTCCCACTGCGGGAAGCTGAACTTTTCAGTTTCAATGTGGACTGTTCCCTATTAGAAATCAGACTGCTGCCATGGGAGCTCTACCTTTTAGCCCAAATACAGAATTTTGTTTTTGCTGCTTGCAGAACTCCTTCACAGCTGGTGCATGGTGTTCCAAATCCACCACCACTCTGAAAAGATAGATAGGTACCATTTCCCCATTCAGACTTTATTTTTTCTACCATTTACTGAGCTCTTAGCTCTGTTATGTGAACACCAAAATATCAACTGAGACTAGTGAGATTGCTCTTGTGAAAATACTTGACCTAACCAACAAAATTCAAAAGCATCTCAACCCCTTGAAACCCTACTTCCTCTTTAGTAGTGTGTACAGGTGGAGTAAATTAACTTATTTTTCTCTCTCTCTCACCCATAACTGAGGACATGCAATATTGTCTTTGGCAGAAAAATAGTTTCAAGGTTGTTCTGTTTGTCTCAGTAAATACATGTCATTCTTGGCACTATTGTGACAGCACTTTCACCACTTCCTATTGTCTTTCCAAGAGGTTGCAAAATACAGCTACTTGAGGAAGGGTAATAGCTGTGATCTTAATTTGGGGCAATTTGAAATAAATACAGCTGGCATTGCACACAGATAAACTCTGATTATGACAGAAATGTTTTCTGTAATATCTCAGCTCCTTTTAGGCTAGAATCTGCAAACATATATGCTTAACTTCAAATCTGTGCAATCAGCTGCACCTTGCTGGAGCTACTTGTATGTTTGGAGGAATCAAATGGTTGGGGGAAGCAAGTGAAAAGTGTTTGCTGGATTAAAATCTTCAGCGCTGCGTTTTGGGTGTTTGTGATATGCATGACATACATCAACAGCCATTAAAATACGTTTCAGGAAAGAATTCTGGAGATTGATTGTTTCTTCAAAAATGACTCCAAAAATCAATCAGAACTGTTTCAGAAATGTGCCTACTATGCAACAAGATCTAGTTTTCTTTTTTTTTTAAACAAAATTTGTCAATCCATTAAAGAGGAGACAAGTAAACAAAAATGAATTGTCATTTGTGTTATTTTGTTAGTGTCACATGAGATTACAGCATATTATTGACTTTAAGAATATTTTACCCAAGGAGACTTGTTTTAACATGCACAAATCAGGATCAATACTGGATATAGGTTAATTTTCATAAAAAGCTACAAGGCAATTTTTTCTTACAAATCCCATGATTATACCTATAGTTCTATAAAAAAAAAATTACCATTCTGGCCAAATGAGGACCTAGCTAAGATTTAATTATTAAAAAAATGGATTATTGTTTGCATTGTTGCTTACTTTCCCAAATGTATTTTTTACTGATCAAGTGTAATTTATGTGTTCATCCGGTTATAGAGTGAAGTTAGATCGCCTGTGCAATTTTTGCTGACTTTGCTGCCTTAGCTTGTTTTATCAATTCCTTTTTTTCCCCTTTTTTCATTAGAGATCACATATAGTTTAAGAGCTGTAATCTGAAACCTTACAACTCTAGTGGATACTTAAAAGAGTCATTGATACACTTTGAAACCTAGTCAATTGAACAGCATTAGTAACAGGAGCATCTAGCCATTAGGCTATTAGGATCATTTGCCCAGGCACCAAAATTAGATATAGGGACTCTAGCAATTCCCTGATTATATTGTGTTAGTATAATGGCAGTGAAAAGGATATTATTTCAGTCAGCTCAGTGCCACTATTGCAAGAATCAAGATGCTTTTCGTTTTGTGGATGCAGATGCGTATTGGCGAGGAGATTTTGACATTAATTTGATTCCCTTTGCAGGCAGAATAGATCAACACCATGAACGAGATTCAGATCCTACTAGTCAATAGCAGCTTTTTACAGACCCCATATTTAATATTTTTGTGAGGTTTTTTTTCAGCATTTAAAATGGTACATGTAGGTTAAAATATCGTCTAGAAGAAGATTAGTATTGAGGAGACATAGTAAACACTGCAGAGTCAAGAGAAGGAAATTCTTTGCCTCTGTTAGCTGGCTCCCACAGCTGTGACCCTTCTGCTTCAGCCTCCCACATGAAGCTGATTTCTTCACAGATCCCTGGAGAGACAGCTTCCAGGGAAAAGAGAGAGTCTGATCCAGAATCATAAAAAAAGAAAGATAAGGGAAGTTCTGGTGTAGGGCAAAGATTAGGCTATAAACACGTTTCTTCTGTTTTGAATTGTGTATGATCCTCTCTTGCAGTAAGAGAGAAGGAAACTACTAGAAGTTCAGTCATTATGAGTTACTTTTGTTTCCCAAGCCAAGTTGTACTAAAATTGAGTGGCACTAATAGGAAAATAGGAATGGCTGTATTGCGCTGAAGCAGAAATCCCATTAGCCCAGTTCCAACACAGCCAACAGCAAGTGCCTAGAGAAGTGCATGCAGTGATACGTGCCCAGCACACTTTCACTGATTTGCAGCTCAGGGACTTTTGGACATAACAGACATATTTTTGTACTTGCTAGACTTTTATTTTTTCTTCATTAGTTTGTCCATTTGCTTTTTGAACCCATAAAACCATTACGCATCCACAAAAATCTTGTGGTTGAGCGTTCTGCAGTTTAACTATGAATTATGAGAAAAAAAAAGTCCTTTGTCTGACAGTGTGATCTGCTGATTTCATGTAAGGCTTTTTCTGTCTTTTATTAAGAATAACAATGTGGGACTGCTTTATTTCTCCATACCATTCAGGATTTATAGATGCTATTGCATATCTTTTCAGTGCTGAAAAGTTTTAGTTTATTTAGCTGTTCTTTGCATGGAAACCGTCTATACCTTCTTCTCTTTGCCATTCTTCTCTGGTTTTTACTGCTATTGTATCCTTTTAGACACTGGCTTCCAGAACTACATATACTATTTGGGATATGCATCCATCAGCGTCTTAGCAATGTTTGAGTTTTGTTCCTTCCATTCTACAAATCACGAGTCTAGAAGCTTATCCATTTTTTCCAGCTGTACTAGTTAGACTAATAATTTTATGTACTGAACCGGATCACGACCCAACAGTACTACTAGTAACGTCTACCATATATTTATCTGAACATGAGATGATGTTTTCTTATCTGTAATATTGGATTTAGCTACTTACTGCTATACTAACAGATTTTTATTTTTTTTTTACCAACTGTTCCTGAACTAAGAGATAGTGGTAATTTAGACTTTTTAAGTGGAAAATGAAAACATCATGGAAGACCTGGTCTTGGATCAAGTAATCACAATTGGATTCAGATTGTACTCAATGGAAGGAAAAGCTAACATACATCTGTAGCTGGGCATCTTAATTTAAAAAAAAAGGTGAACTTGAAAAATTTCGAGTAAGATAATTAAGTCAGCTACATGTGGATTCAGGCAGTCAAATCTACAGGAGACTTGGAATTTCCTTTAGTTAAAAATACAGAAATTGGAGTTTGTACACAAAGAACAAGGGGAGACGTGTAGGAATATATCCCAATCTGAGAGGAAAATTAGATATGTTGAAAAGAATTTTAGGTCAAGAAGCAAATGCAAGTGAGAGGTAAAATAAATTTTCAAGGAAAGAAGCACAGAACAAAAGTGAATTCTGAAAGCATAGGAGCCATATTCCCAGTAGCAAGTACCTACACCAGGGATAGCAGGAAGGTGGACTTAACAACTCATTCCTTCTAGTTCTGTTTTCCTTCTAGTGCTGTTATTCTTACTTTTCTCTAATGCTGCTTCTCTTCTGTACTGCTTTACATCTCTGTGGCACTCCTTCTCTGTTGTTTATTTTCAACAGTCGTCCAGGTTAGGCTGCTATACTGAATTTTGTCAAGGAGTTAACTTTCTTCTTTCAAACCAAAATAATTTATTTGCTGTCTTGTAGTTCTGCATCTTTTAATTCTTCCTCCTGTCCTTTGTCACTACCTTAATTTGATAACTTAAGAAAATGTCATCTTCTTTTTCCCACTTCAGTCTCTCTCATGTAGTCCTGTTGGTTACAATTGCTTTCTACATTATTACTGTAGTTAAATATTTTGATTCTTGTATTTTGAATTTTTGAATCAAAAAAACTCTTGCCTCTTTCGTAAAATGCATTTGCCCAGAAGATAATGCTCTCTAAATGCTACTTTCATTTCTAACCTTCCCTTCCTCAAAATATTTGAGAAAATATAATCTTCTCACCTGGGCAGTCATCTCTCAAAACAACATTTAAAAAAAAAAAAAAAAATACAGCTTTCAGCTGGGGTTCATTCTGCCTAAATGAATGGTTTATAGAAAGAAGCTCCAAAAGTCTGTGTTGAGGTGGTGAAGTCCTGGAGAAACAGCAAGGAGAAAGGGGAGGCTTCAACAGTGAGATGACCTGCTGTAAGAAGATACCCAACTCCCCAGCACACCTGCACTTGAGATTGGGCACAGGCTGAGTAGCTGAAAGTGATGAGGTGCAAGAGTTACTCTGGGGACTAAACCTAGTCAGATGCTTTTTAAAGGGAACTGATATTCAAGCAATGACAACAAAAAATCCAGATTTTGATGTTGGTTCTTTCAGCACATTTTTCTCACTTTTTGGGCACTTTGTGAAAAAGGACTCTTCAAATTGCTAGAATAATAGATTGTTTTTACAGACATTTGAGAGCAAGACATTACTTTTAATTTCTATTTACATTACATTACAGCTTAACATTACTTAATATTTTAATCTGTCCTGAGACTGTGAATGGAAGCGGTGGGTGGGAAAGCTATAAGGCAATCTGAAATGCCGTTCTGCTGTGATGTGGATAAGCAGTATGCTTCCTCTTGTTTGAAAATTTACAACAGCTCTGAGTTTTCTTGAAGTATGTAATCAACCTGTAGAGCAAGGAAGCAATAGAAATGTCTGGATCAATGTTTCTGAGTTTAGTGAGGGCTTTTGGAAAAAGAACATGGAGCTTTTCTGTCAGGAGAGAAATATTGCCCTTGTAGCAGACGGCTTTTCATGGCACTTTACAGCTTTATTTTTCTTTTCTTCTTCACACTTTAAAAATAATATTTCTTCCTACAAACACAACTCAAGCATGTTCTCTAGACAAAAGCTAAATTAAAAACCTTAAAAAGCAAAATGAAAATTAAGTTTGGTTGCTAATGTTGATATACAATGTACAAATTGTTTCTGTCTGCCCTTAATGTGCTTGCCAAATCTTCAAGAGCAAGCTATGCAAACCTTGGAATTAAGAAATTAGTTGGGAATAGATCAATGTACTGTGGTAACAGCAGTGGATTTTTTTTCATCGGCAGCTGAATCACATTGCCCATAGCATTTGCTGGACACGGTGCTCATGAACTAGACCGCTGCTTCACAATCATGCACTATTAACTTTTGCTGTAAATGTGTTTTTGCCACTTGGTAATTGCATTTAAAAAAAAGCTGTCAAACCTTTATTGAGGTTTTTGAACCCTGTAGAGAATACTGACATTCCCTTCTACTAACTTATAGTATGGCATACACCGAAATTGGTTAAGTGTGCATAGCTACAGCTATAATAATTTTGTAATGAGGTATAAAGCAAACATGAGAATCTACAACAGATATTTTGATCCCATCATGCCCCAAATTAAATTGGTACTGAGTCCCAGCCAATCATGCCACAAACTGATAATATTATGATTGCACCAACTAGCAAGCTAGAGGCGCACCACATGTCAAAAGACTAGCAGGATGTTGGTAATTTCTGTACTTGGATGTGTATACGTTTTGTTCTATTGTGAGATAGTTAACATGATATATGTATTTTTAAAATAGAAACAAATAATATTATTGTAAAAATCTGTTTGCCAATTGATTTTTGCGAAAGACTTTGAAAGAGATTTTAGTATACGATCACGGATAGCAGAAATAGGCGCACACACAGAAAAGCATCTTAAAAAAAATAAACATTTCAGTGAAATATTTATGACATTTTCCTACTCTTGCTTTTTGACTAAGTTTGTAAAACGTAGGAAAGGCAATACAAAGTAGTAGCTGCACTATTAAGTTAAAACGCCAGAAGTACCTGTATTTTAATCCAGGTTTCCTACTGAGTAACAGCAGTTGACGTTTACTTCTCTGACAAACATATGAACAAAATGAAAAATTTGCATTATTTTTGTGTTTTCTAAGTCTTAGAAACCAAACAACAGGATTTTGAATGTGATCTTATAAAAGGTATTGTGTAACAGTCCTTTATCTGAATCAAGGCCTCCCTTTTTTATTCTTTTTTGTAAATATCCTGAGACATAGCCTATATGAACCTGGACCATAGATGGAATTTCTATGTATTGTAGAAACCATAACAATTTAGTGATGGCCTGTTTTCCAGGTATGCAGCATTATTTAATAAAGTGCATCGGTGAAAAGTTGTCCCTGTCCTTAAAAATTCAATCTTAATCAATCTTCTGTGTTGTGTGGAATTGTATTGAGCATTAAATACATATTACTGAAATTAGAACCTAGAATATTCTTATCTCTGTTCACCTGCAAACTTTGACTGTATCTGCACATGTAAACTAAACAGGTTTGGGCTTAAGCATAGTCCAGAATCACCCGTCTTGTCCACTTGTGCGAACAAGGCACCATACCAACTAGCTCTTGAAGATGATGTCTGGGCAGAGTTCTACGTGAGCCAAGGGCTCTTCCCAGTAAGAAGTAGAGACAAGGCTATTTTGTTTGGAGGCAAGGGGATTTTTAGCAGTATAGAGGCAAGCAGCAGCATGTCTCTTCTGTACAGGGCCAAATAATTGGCCCTATCCTATGTTGTTTACTTTTATGGATGAAGTCATGGATGTTTCTCTTGACTACTGATAGCAGAATTGGAGTCATTGCAAAACACAGCTCTTGCATGGGCACAGTCTGCTATTGCACTGATCTATTGACTGACTGCTGTCAGGCTAAAGTGACTCAAAGGCCAAGATCCTTCTTATGTACCAATATATACATCTACACCTGACCTAGTCCTCCTAGCTGCTTTTGTACTCAGTGGAGACAAACAGGCATTTCTAATGGTGTAAGATACTTAATTCAGGACGGAATTAGTTACAGTCTTTTTTTTTTTTTGTCTTGACTGTATAGACAACTTGCTCAGATACAGCTGTTGAAGCAGGCAGCTGCACATGTCTGGGTCAAATGAAACCTAGGTTCACTCAGTATCCTGCCTCCCTCAGTCCTTAGGCCAATGGAACTGAACTGCTTTTCAGGCAAAATGTGATTACCCAAAGTACCTGAGAAGATGTGGATTCAAGGAGGCTAAGACTGCAGCTCCTTCCCCCATTAGTAGTCCCTAATGCGGTAAAGGTACCTCAGATTACTTGGTGTGCTGGGGAACCGCTCCAGCCTCATGATGTCTGCATTTGGCTGGGAGCATATTGCGTACAATTGCCATCTAGAGACAGATCCACCCACAGAAGGGCCCAGAAAATGTGTTACACTAGTCCTTTGGAGAGTCTGGAAAATCTGCTGAGCTGGGAGAGTGGTCCATGTGTGAATACTTGGCTTCCTTTAGCTGTTGTAAGGTGTAAGAACCTGTTCCTCCACTGGTCCCAATAGCATGAGCTGCTTCACCCCCATGTAAATAAAGTAATAACTGTTTTCATCTCTATTTACTTGAGTACGTATCAGTTCTGGTTCTGTATTCAGTCAATTAAATCACAGGCCCAATTGTTGTAGCACACTATTAAATATTAAGAGAAAAGGAAATTAAGTAACATTTCACCTTTCTTAATAATTTATAAGCCCACCTAACCCTAATGACGAATTTGAGTAGGATGCGATGTGTTAGGCAGGTTTAATGTGGTGCAGGATTTACACTTGGTTGCTGCTAAAGCAAGTTAGTGCTAACCAGACGTGGGCAGGGTGGGGCAGATTATGTGAACCCTTCATGGCCAGGAGAAACTCATCTAGAGAGAGAGCTAAGGCAGTTCCAGCCTGATTCTTTTTAATGTCACAGTTCATTTGCAGAACCATAACTGGAATCAAGAATTAAAAAGCCTTGTATAAAAGTCAGTAACATTAAACCTTTAAGACTCATGTTTCATGTGTCATAAAAAGTCTATGAAAGGATTTTATATTCTGTACAGTGTTTAGCACTTTCAATCATTTTTTTCCAACATAACTTTTGTGAACATTTTTATAGCCTCTAAATGAAAAACTAAACTATGTGTCATTCAAGAAAAGGTTTTATGGATCACAGAATTTCATATAAGTTCTGAACCATAATAAGGAACTGATAAACCTATATTAGAATTAATTTCAAATGTTGGAAACTGTTTTGGAAGATTGTGCATCGCACATTGTGGTAAACAACACTAGTGAGTAAAAACATTTGTTGTATACACACAGTCTTTGACAGTGAACTGCAATGTCTTAAAATGACAGAAATGTCAGTGGTTAAAAAGTTATGTTTAAGTCGTGTATATTAAAATCTCAAATCTTCATGTAAATGAAAGTGTTTTACATAAGTGGAATGGAATCAACTCTACAAAAATCATCAAATGTACATGATAATAAAAATCAGGTTGAAATTGTGTCCAGAAATATACAATATGATGTAAGGTCTAATCTTTCTCTAGGGAAAAGACTGTTACTCCCCCATGTCATTAACATTTATGAATTAAGGCTTCTTTATGAAATGGCAAAATTAAAATTATATTCTTCAGGTGCTAACCCTGTATTATACATCTGTTTTACACTAATGGGGGATCTCTTCTTTATTTAATACATGGTTGTCATATGCTTGTATAACAGGAAGAAGGTATCATAGGAAAGTTTTATAAAAGCAACAATTTGCACATTTCATCCCCTGTAAAATGCCACACAGACTTAAACAGTAATTTTCCAAAGACTTTTGTAAGGTAGGTAAGTATAATCTACGCAATATACAGACTGTGAAATCTCATTGTTTTCCCTGTTTCTCATGCTGTTTCTGTTCAGGCCTGTCTGTTCCTGCTGCAAGAGGGCCAAAAAGGACCTGTCTTCTATGCTTTCTGTTCAGAGGGGTTTTCTCTTCTGGGACTATTTTTCTGCCATTAACCATGACTATAACTCCATAGAATCAGACCAGTAATATAAACTGTAACAATACATTATGAGTGACAGCAAAGAAGTGCATAAAATTAAGCATTACCTTCATTCCTCCTAGCTTTAGCTGTTCAAGAGCTAGTCATCGGGGCTTTATTTGTGGTTAATGAGGAAGCAGTTGTTCAATAGGGCTCAAACTGAGCCCGTTTGTTTACTGTTCCTGCCTGGGGCATTGAGTTCTGGATGTTCCAAGCAGCAGAAATTCCAGTTGGAGGCTATTATTTATAAGTGTTGAACAGTTTGGTCTTGGCTAACTAGGTTTTACCAAAGAAACAGGAAGTGTGGGAGTCATCTTGAGACTCCGTTATCTAAATGTTTACGCCTACATTGCAGACATCCACACATATGCTAATGTTTAAACTCACAGCATAGTCAGTTGCCCCATTCATGCCCCATGCATATGTGCCCAGCTTTGTTTCAGGGGAGACTTTCTGAAGTAGCAGCATGAAGTTTGCTGGGATGCTCCACAGTGACTCAGGTGGCACTAGAAACTGACACAAATGCAATTAAATTGAGCCCTGGATCTTTATGTTGACTGTAATTGGAACTGGGACACCTAGCTCTCAAGTAAATACCTGCATTGGATGTGCATAAATTTAAGTGAGTGAATCTGAAGCAAAATCCTACCCTGTGTCAGTGGGAGGAAGTTCAGCCAGACAAGGAGGAGCACACCAGAAGATCAGGAACACGTGCAATATTGTTAGCATTGCATCATGGTGATCATGGTACAACAACAAACCATTTATTGACTTAATAAGAAGTTCCCCTTAATTAAGCATCAAAATCTTATTGGTGGTGTTACCTATGGTTGGACACATCTTTTCTTGTGCTGACATGATCAGCACCGTTCCTGAGTTTCCTTTTGCTGGTCTTTGAGAAGGTCAGGGACATTTCCTACTTTTTATAATTTCTATAAAGTACAGTTTGGTGATTTTGCCACTCACATAGCTTGTAACTGGTTCACTACCTTCATATTTCGAAGACAGGAATGGTAGGCACAGATTGGTCGAGGGAAGAAAGCAGTGAATATATGCACTGCTTGTCCTTGGCTTTCCTATCTACCTGCGCAAACTGTGAAGAAGCAGTAAATTAGTTCACATATTATCTTTGTCAAACTTTACCAGGGAGCCATATACTTTTTTGTGCCTGTCCTATCCTTTTTGTCACTGCAGTCTGCCCAGGGAGTCTCATAGCATAGTCATCATAGCATGTGAATTTTGGTGTATATTTCACATTTTTGTCCACCTCTCCTCCTATTTGCATTAATATTGCTAGGAGTTATTTCTGCTAAAGGAAATGCCTATTGAACCTAACCACTCAATACCTCTTATATTAAACATTTCAGCACGTGCTTAAAGTGAAACATATGTCTATTACTTTCCTGTTCAGTGAGGTATTTAAACACACTTAACTTTTGGGCCTAAAGAGTGCTCTTAAAGGCTTTACTGAATTTGTGCCTAAATAAACTGTTCTGCTAGTTACACCTTCTTGTTTTGTTTACTCCACATCAATAGCAATAACTTTGAATTACCATGTGTCTAGCTTCTGCGAGCTAGTTTTAATTCACAGGCATTTTATTAGATGTGAGTTGACTTTAAAAGAAATAACCTTGTGGCTTGATGAATCTTCTAGAGAATTTAAGCAACAGGCTTGTTGGCAATGTGTTACTTCCCTCAAAAGTCAACCTTGTAACTTGTATAACCATGCCTAACCTTAGCAATACTTTCGAAATTACTTGTACACATGTCAGTTTTCCTACATGTTTTGACAAATGACACATTTCCTTTGGTGCTTCTTTGTGGGTAACAGCGTGTGAGGATAGGGTAGTGGTAAAATTTATTACAGTTATTTTGTAGTTGATATTAAAGAACATGATGTATTATATCAGGTGTCTGACCTTTAAAGATCTTAGGACCCAATTCATTACAACATAAAATTTACATATTATTCAACATTCTGCAGTCCTTTTATGAAGAAGTCATGATGCCTATGTACGTGAGATTTAAGGCAGGCAGCTATCCCTGCACGGAGATTTGAAGACACAGAGACTGAAGACAAAGTGAAATGAAAAATATTGTAGGTTGGAAAAGATTCAGTTTTTTAACCCATGAAATGGATTACTCTAGCTGCACCTTTTTTCACAAAGTCTTAATAAAAGAAATGGAGCACACAGAGGCAATGCTGTATTGGATGTGAGCTGTATTCTTGTGTCTTTGGCAAATCCTGACAAGACCCACCTGTCTCTGTTTCTGTGTTTGATGAAGTTTTCCCCTGATCTGATATATGAAGAGTCAGCCTGGGGGATTTAATCAGTGAGAAATTGGTGAGTATTTCTGTGCATTGTGTTAGCACATACTCAGCTGGAACCCACTGTGAACACTATACCAGCTTCCCTGCTTTTTGTGCTCTGCTCTATTATTCTGATTTTGGTGGTAGGAGCACTCATTCTTTGCCACAGGAGATGGCAGCAGCTGCAGTCTACCACTTTCTATAGCTGATACACCTCAGGTATGTAGCTGGTATAGTGCACCTGGTTGTTGTGGAGTCAGTTGTGGATATCTGGAGATGCACCAGGTGTTCAGACCAGCATAACTGAGCTTGCTTTTATGCTGCATCTATGCCAGTTCTCTAAGATCTTGCTGTTGGAGAGCACACTATCATTTTATACCATAAAATTACAAAGACAACATGTGGAGTTGACTAAGACACTCGATACAGCAGCTGTAAATTGTCCAAGCTGCAAAATCCACGTAGAGAAGTGGTAATGACAAAGAAGCAGTGCACATTTACTTTTGCTTGAAGTTACATAGCTCTTTCATTCCAAACATTCAGGTGTTATCTCTTCTCGAGGCTGTACTGGCATCTCTACCAATTTTTGTGACTTTGTTGGCATTTATGGCATCATGAGACAGCCTTTTCCAAAGCCCCAGAATTTGTTGATGGATTTCAGTGTTGTGTCAAGATCATATACTCAACATGATTTTCAGTTGGAGAAGGCTGCGTCAAGCACTTTTCTTCTTGTTATTCTAAGGGTCAGACTCCAGGTGTGGAGTACAATTTAGATAGGCAGAGTCACTTTCTGGAGCTCTTTAAAACCATCTACTTCACTCCATTAGTTAGACAGAGAACACAGGTACTTATGATAGAACTGATTTACTAGCCCCCCTGAAATTTGGATTCAAGCTCAGTGATCTGGCCACGTTGTGGATTGTCTTATCTAAGGGTTACTGATCATATAGCTTTTGGCAAAGAGTTGGGCCTAGGCTTTGAATTTGATTCTCTGTGGACTGAAAATTCCACCCCCAGTTATGATACAGAACATGGGTTCCTTTATTGTTATCACAAAAGGTGGTGATACAGGCAGTAATGTGCATAAGAGATGACAAGGAGGACTGAGACAAGGACGTGCCCTGCCTGAGTTAAGCAGAGTTTTACTTGAAAAACCAATGTTGAAAGAATGTGACTAAAGTACTTTCAGAAGCTTTATAGACTGATATAAGGCTGGGATTGTGGTTGAATTTACCCTCACTGGCCGTATGCATGATGAGACTATTTTTATTTGCATGCTCCACATAAATTAGTTAAGAGAATGAACCTGCCCTGGGCATTTATCAGATTTTTATGAAGGATGCTGCTGTCTATTTATTTTCTTACATAAAAAAAAAGTTATACCAGGAAAGATTTACTTCACCAAAAGTTAGCCTTCTAAATGCTGGGTGTTTATGCTAAGGTAGTCTGGGATCTCTCTGTAGTCAGTGGCAAAAGACGGACACCTACTCTGCCATCCCATTTATCCTTACAGAGGTTTAGTGATTCAGCCAGTCTCCCTGTTGTCAACAGAAATGCATGACGACCAGCTCAGGGCTACCTTCTAGGTGGTTCAAATTTGATGAAATAATCCCATGCATAGTGTCCAAGATAAGAGACTGCAAAAAAATAGAAAAGAAGGTGTCATGGTTAAGGGAACTGAATGCAACCATAGGGAATTTTACTCTATCGGTGCATCTGTCAGGGAATTCCTGTGGGATGCTTGGCAAGTCACTGAACAGGTGGTCAATAATTGTGTGTTTCTTGTGTTATGGGTATCTGGAGTCTGATTTACAGAAGCAATAAGCACTCACGACTGAAATTGAAGTAAATTGTAATTTTATTGTAGAATGCTACATGCTCATAAATACTTGGTCCTGTTGTTCTTAAGCTGAACATCCCAAACTAGTGAATACTTAGGGCCCCACATTCTTTGTGCCATTATTCCCAACTGTAAAATGGGAATAATAACATTAATCTCCCAGAGGTGTTATGAAAGTGAACTCACTACTGTCTAGGAAATATTTAGGAAAGTTTTACAAAGAAGCCCTTGGGGAAATTAATGATACTGTATTCCGAGCAGGATTTGAATGGTATGCAGTAAGACCTTGGGCCATACACTGCATAGTGAGAAGGCAACTATATTGAATATCTCTTTGTTAACCAAGCATCAGCCTTAACATGGTTTGAATGAAGCAAGGGAAAAAAAGTAGGATGTAATGATGCCAATTTAAAAACTTCTTAAAATACAGGCATGGGGCAAATTAGAGTTCTCAGAGGTAGCCTTAATTTTGATGTTTCACAGTCTTTGAGTGACTGACCAAAGTTCTTTTACCACAGTTTGATTTACTTCTAAGACAATAAACTGAAAAAAAAAATCCCACCTAGAAATGTCATTTTATGTCATATGAATGTGTAGTGCTTTCTGGATGGTGAGCATCAATCACAAAAACATTAGCCACTTGAGTTAATGGGTAGGAATACTAGATTACTGTGTTTGTCTTGTTAGCTTGGCAGGTTCATCCTCTTCACTGAATACATCAAGAGTCGTGTGGGGCATACAAATAAAGAGTTTCACAACCCACATGTCTTGGAGGGGCAATGTGGTGGTTTTCATAAATATTGGCTCTCAGCAGATCTCGGACTATTGGGTGTCCTTCCTCTCTCTAGGAGGAGTGAACTTCTGGACACAAATTGTTCATGTCTTCACCCCTTGTTTGGACTTACATTGCCCTCCTCCTCCAAGCTGCATTTTTCTACATGGTTTTAACACCTGCTCCATATCCAGCTCCCCGTTTTCTCACCAGTTCATGCTCAGTCTCTTCCCCTCATCCTTTTCAACAAGTTGAGTGAATCCCATTTTCCCACCTTCCAGCTTCTTGTCCAAACTCTTCTCCCAAACTGCCTGCATACCAATCTCCATCTCCACTCACTCCCCCTCCCACTATCTTTTCCTGTAGTCCTTATCCTGTCTGTCTCCTTGTTTCATTCCAACAGACTTGCACAAGTACAGCTGCAGTGTAGACACCTGGGTCTAGATAACCTAAATTCCAATTTCAGTGGCAAGGAAAGCCCTTTTCAGTTGTGATGGAGCATGTCTAGCAGGGACAGAGTCTCCCTATCTGATAAATCTTGCTCACTTATAAGCATAATTTCAGAGAATTGTAATTCCCTCAAATTTGAGGTGGGCTTACTGTACGTGAAAGTCTCTGCTCCAACAGTAAACTGGAGTTTAATTGCTCTGGAAATGCCCCCAGAAATGTCTGCTTTATGCTTGAAACACTCCTCCCTCCGCCCCACTACAAAACTGCTGTGCCATGTCCTTGCAGGCTGTGTCTTATAGTCTCAAACAACTTCCCCAGCCTATGGCGGACAATAAGAAGGGTCCTGGTGCCCTCCAAGCCCCACTGTCCTCCCATCCAATGCAGACATGGATTTCTGATGTTCTTTAAGTACATTTGTCTCATGCCCCCCCAGAGTTATGCTTATGCATGTGGAGGATGGGAGCTGAAAGGAGAGGGATAAAGAGCAGTGAGGGGCAGAAGTCTGGCACAAAATATTTCACCTTAGAATGTTAATTTCGTTCCAACAAGCAAAACACTGTCTTAAATTGAGAAGTTCTGGGTGGCATTCTTAACACAGAGTACCAGCATCATCTCCTCAGGGAGTTGCACTTCTAATCAATACCTTTAAAATTATTTCATATCCTTCAATGAAAGAGGCTAAGTATGTTTTATGCAAATGATCAATATCTTTGTTTAAAAATATTAACACTAACCCTATGAAAATCATCCCAAACAGCAAAGATGTGCCCTCTATTCTTTTACTCTTCGTTGCAACTAGAACACCCAGCACACCTTTTTTTCCCAGTTATTATAATTTTTTTGTAGTCTGAGAGAAATAAAGTGAGGACCTTTACAACAAAGAAATTAAACAGAAGAAAATACAAAATATTATAATACTTTTTGTTGAAATCATATCAATGGATAATAAAACTCATGGTACAAGTTTGCAAGATATTTTAGTAGAATGTGTAAGTACTACAGAAAATCCACAGTTAATACAAGACATTTTTTTCTGTAACCGGGGGAATAAATTGTCACACAGAACCCATTTCAGGTTTTGATGCATTAGCTGTGGTGTGAGGACAGTGTATGAGCAGGCGTTTTATAGATGAAATGTCCATTTATGTCCTATTACAGACTCTCATCATCTAAAGAACTCTGCTTTTAAGACCTACGCACAACTTGCAATTCGGTAACCTTCAGCTGAGCCAGGAAGGTGTTTCTCGACACTGAGCTGGTAGCCATGTTGTGAACACAAAAAAAGCATCAACCAAGATGTTTTGTCTCCCTAGAAAACTTTGGCTGTTATTCTGATTTCACTTCTATCAGATTAGCACTAGTGTAAATGTACTATTTCAGAGCTTTGGCTCTGACTGGGTAGAAATGTAAAAAAAAATCATGCTTATGAAACCACAGCAGGGAAAATGAAGGAAACTGCTATGAAAAATAAGTGGAAAAAACAGGTTTATTTTTGAGAAAAGAACTGATGACATGAATGTGAACCCCTTACTCAGCTGCTGACTACACCTGCCTAGGACAAAGACCTAGAAATTTGTGTCCCTTTGCAAGTAATTAAAATACTTCTTGTCATTCTAGTAACCTATCAGCTTGGGATACTGCTGGAGTTCCAATAATATCCTTTGATCTAGATTCTCCTCATCAACCTGCTGCTCATCTGCGTGCCACCAAGAGGATCTCTCTCCTCGACTGAACTGCATTTCTTTGGTGCTGGCCCTGGAATCTGGTTCTTTGTGTCAGTAAAAGTCTCTTAGTGCATGGATCTAACCACAGGATCAGGCTTGGATGAATACGCACAAAACTCGAAAAACTTCACAAAATTTCAGCTAAATGCTGAATCAGACTTCTTGGCTATGAACAGGTTTAACTTGTGGGTCCTAAACAGAAATGACTAAATAAATACATTAAAAGGGTCCTGCTGTGCAAAATTAACCAAAAAGAGAAAAATTTAAAAAGTTGTTTCTCAGCAGTAGCAGCTGCTGTTTTTTTTAATCATTGCTTTATCACAGCAGTTTTTAAGGAAAACTTATTTCACAGAATTACTTTTAAACTGCACATGTATAGATGAAGTAATACTAGCACTTCTGAGTCACTGGCTCCTTTTTTTCCCCACTACTAGGAAAAAGCAAAGGCAATTTGGGTGTTGTGTATGCAGGCATGTGCATGTGAAAAGTGGAGTCCTCAAGCAGAAAATCGCTCGTTACTTTAGCCTTAACAAAAATAAAAGTTTAAAAGTATCAATGATTATCGTTAGAAGTAAAGATCTCTTCTCCAGAAATGAAAGAAGGGCCTTGCACTGTCTTACACAAATACACAAATTCTTACCGGAATATTCATCCCACGAAAAGACTATTAGAGAGGAAAGGAAAACTGAGTAAAATTTAAATCTAACAGAAACCTGTGAAAAGAAGCTGGTCCAGAAAACAAATTTTTGATGAGAATGTCTTTGAAAGCTGTTAATCATGAGGCTTAAAGCATACTCTGGATGTAGGTATCTTGGGGTCTGTTAGCAGCAGTGGTACACACTAGGGAAGCAACCAGGGAAGACGGAGTGGGGTCCGGCTGCTTGCAGGCTGCACTTGCCTGCATCCGCACCGCCGCCGAGGCTGCCCTCTGCTTTGCTGGGTGCAGGGAGGCTGTGCAGAGGGGGGGACAGAAAGATTATGTGCAGGGGAAGACCCAGCGTAGGCTGGTGTGCTAAAAGTTCAAAATCTCTGCTGTGATCAGCTGCCACTGGGAAGTTGGTGAGTGTGGAAAGGAGAGCAATGCTCCTAGCTGGTGTCCTGGGTGGAAAGAGAGCCAACTTTCCAGTTCACGAAACACCCCGAGCGCTTGTTTAGTCCCAGAAATTCAACAAAGCAGTATGACTTGGTGGTAGTCATTACTTTTTTGCATGAGAATATTTGAGAGAAAATTCAGCTGTAAAAATGGGAGCTATAGAATAAATGTGAATAATGCAGGAATTATCTGGTGCGAGATAACCACCACGTTTCAAACTTGCCTCACAAATTGGCCTTGTCTCACAGCCGCTGTGTTTCCACGTCCCATTGTCTAATTACAACAAGTTTGTTTTGACCGAGTACCAGTGATTGATTCACTTATTATTTTCTCTTTTGTTAGAAAGCCCGTGTATCCGTATTGCAGTTTGCAGCTTTTTTCTTTTTTTCTGAGAGTTCCCAGCTAAGCGTTTGAGACTTGATAAAAATAAAACAAAGCCAGAAAAAAAAAAAAGAATAAAAAAAAGGCGAATATATTTTAGATTCTTGCTCCAGCTGGAAAGTGATAACTGGCTGGGGGAGCGGTGGCTCAGCAGAGGGTGCTGTCTTCTCATGCTAGCGCTGGCTGAACGGGAAGGTCACTCAGCCTATTGATAAATCACTGTGCCGTGATTCCTAACTGACAGCTCAAACTAACATCAAGCTGGATGAGAGAGAACAAAAGGCCATCAAGCAGCCATTTTCTTGACACTTTTATTCAATCACCAGCAGATTGCTTACGACAGCAATAGCAGCTGTTTTGTCTTCATCTTTCCACATTTGATAAAAGGTGTCAACTCAAATTTTTGTAAATAATTCACTTACCCCTACTGCACACACCAGCACTGTTCAGCATATGTATTCTGTGCGAGCAGATCACTGAGGCAGGTCAGGGCTCAATGATATCAGCTGAAGGTCATCTGTGATCTAAAAGGAAGCACTGATAAAGCTACAGTCCCTCAAGGTCAAAGATAAGAACTACACTGAGATGTTTGTAATGTGGACAAAAGGTTAAACAATAGAGAGAAAAGTATGGTATTGTTTCAGTTAACACACTAATGATTTTTCTATTGTTCTTTAGGAAACACTGTTCCAGTGGATTCAGATGGTTAACCCTGAAAGTACGGTGTAAATTTAAGTGCTGGATGTGACTGATTAGAGAATATCACTTCCTAAAGTTGGTAATGTTAGGTAGTAGCTCACAGCTTTAATATGCTGCTGCTAATACATCTGAATTGTGAAAGGGAGCAACAGCAATTTTTACTGGAGGCATTGAAAAGAAAAAAAAAACAACTGGATAGTATAGCAAACATGAATGGTTAAAAAGAGTAATGCATTTAAGTAAAATATAGTTTATCTTGAATTTCTCTTTAAAATAAATCTAGGTCCCAGACCTGAAGAGAATTAGAGATTGTGCCTAACATTTCCTGTTGTAACAGCTTCATTTACTTTAAAGGCTTAGAGAAACTAATAGAGAGATCTTTGAATTATTGCAATATGACACTCTATCTGATGTTGGCAGTAGCCAAAGTACTGAGATTAAAAGTGATACATCCTTCAATACCGGGTTGTTTTTTTTTTTCATCCAGTTATATTACTCAGAAAATAAATCTAAACAACAAATAGTCACTGTTTATCACTATTTGGTTTATACTTTCTAATAGCCAAAGTATATGTGCAATTGAGATTCTATCTGTGCTCAAACAGCGGGGAATTTATTGCATGTAATTGATGTACATGAAGATCAGAGAACAGTTGACTTACATTTTCCCATTCTTTCTGCCTCAGTGCTATGGTAAGAGCAACTTTCCTTATTCTGGTGTACTTGTGATAGATAAATAACAAGATCTGAATAAAAGAAGGTCTCTTATTTTTAACTAAGCAAGACAGTACAGGAATACTTTCTTATTGAAAGCAGGAATCTTGTCTGCATCAATGTCATTCCTTACCTACCCTGTTGTATATGAACTAACAGAAACAGTCTTAATTTGAATTAAGCAAATTATTTTCAGCAAATCATTTTATTTGTGGACATTGTTTCATTTTCTTCTTGTGGAATATTTACATTGCAGTTCCTTCAAAGGTACTTTTTTCAGTTTGCTTAATATTAGTGATTTGAAAGGTCTTAGTGAATCAATTAGGAAAGATTTTTAGTGAGTTTATATCTGAGAAACAAATTATGTTTTATGGCACAGACTGGCCAAGTAGTTCACATGGCATTATTTCCCTCTCTTGGCTGCTGTGTCCTAGAAACAAAAGGATGGCTTGAGAAAACCACCAGGGCTTTGAATCTGTCACAAAGTATGCAAGATTAAAAACTTCAGAAAACTTTCCATTTTTGGTCTTGCTACTATCTTGCTCAAAGTGTAATTTGTACAAGAAAGCAGACCACTAAAAATTAGTGTCTAGGTAAAGAATTAAAATGTGATGTTGTTTCATCACAAAGCCATTGCTTGTGAATGCACACTTGTACCAGTGAAGGCTGCTCTTATATTATTTAATTGTCGCTGTGTAAAAGAACTAGCAAAGATTTATGAGGACACCAATCACTTGTTTTAAGTTGTATTATGTTATATAAAAGCAACCAGTGTATTCCATTTACCAGTTTACTAATTCTGCATTTACCATTCTATGGTTCCTCACACATAATAACTGTAGAGAATAATCTGTGTGCTTTAGATGTTTGCATCCTTAATATTAGCTTAAACCTCTTCTTCCTCAAGCATTAATACAGACAAACCTGCACTAGTCTCTTTAACTCATGTTTACTTTCCATTAACATGTAAGAAGTGTGTGTCTGTATGAAGTAAATTCATGCTATACATAATTTTGCAAATAGTCACAGACATTTGCTTCTAGACACAGCCATGTATTATGAAACTGCAGTCAATATGAGCAACTACATCAGAAATTATCCTTCTGTCCAAGACCAGTTTCACTGCCTACACCTCATCTTGACCAGTACCTGCCAGTTTCCCTGGAATTTTACATGCCATGTGTTATACATAATTTCAGATAAAGAAGTTCTGAGGCTAGTTTCCTAGCTAGTATGAATCAACATATGTTGTTTCAAGTTAAAAGAAGGAAGAGTTCTGTTATTTAATCTTGGACTTAAGTATGAGGAAGGGTAACGGAAAAGACAGTATGTAGAGAAATGGCAAGGGAACACAAGAGTTCTGAAGAGCGAAGGAAAGAAACATGTAAGAAGAGGCAACAAAATGGGCATAGAAAGTGCTATGGGACACAGAGCACGGACACGGGAGACTGAAGGTCTGCTCAAAAGAGAGCAGGGCATGGTAGAGGACATAGTAAGATGGAATCTTCCTTCCTTGTATTGAACTTTAACTTGTCCTTTTTTTCTAAATCTAAAACTAGAGGCACTTAAAAAGAATTGCCAGGTATTGTTAATTTATTGCAAGTAATGTGATTTTGGCTATGACTGTGGGAGCATTTGTGATAATTGATTCTGGATGAAAATGCCTCTTTCTCATCCCTTAACTTGTACCCAAGGTTAAGACTTGCAGTGAGCTCCAAGCCAAGAGATTTTTTACTCATTTCTGTATCCTCCATTTATTATTAAATATCTCTCTAGGTAACTATCGCTTACCCATTTGCCAGATAAGAACAATAAGAGCTTGACGATGTCACTGAATTAAATCTATAAATAGAACGTGTCTTGTAGTATAGCAGATCCAAACGCCATTTAGTGTACTGCAATTAATATCAAAAGGAGTAAACCAAATGATGTGCTTATTTAGCACATACTGTTTTAATATTTTTTTGTTAAGAGTGGATTGTGGTGCCTAGCAAAAAACCACCACAAGCACTTTTGGTTTTAGATCCAAAACCCCAGGTTGTATCCTTACAGAAGGTCAAGCTTGCCTATGATGACTAATCCTTAGTCCTCAATTTGCTTCCAAAAGAAAACAAAAATGTCCCATGTTCATTCTGCTGCCTTTTAAATACTCTTGCAACCTTAAAAGAGAAGTCTATGTTGTGTCTTTCCAAGGCCAGATCTAAAATGGTAAATTTTAAATATTTTTAGGACTGTTCTGTGGCACCAAGGCTAATTGACACAGAATGGCTGACATCTACGCTACTGAAATCCTTACCCTCCAAGACAGGGTAGCCACATGTAGATTGCTACCACTTCATCATGGTCCTTGGTGCTTGCTAACTCCTAAATTATGCCTAGGAATGGCTGGGAGAAAGTTCTTTGGCCTGGGCCAAAACCACAGCAAAATCTGTTCTGATGGTTCAGCAATGTGAAGAACTGAGATCCAGAGCCTGGAATATTTTGAGGCAACAACAGTTCCTGAGAAAGCACAGCAGAATGCTGCTCTCCTTCCTAGCTCTCCAGGCAGTTACAATGCCTCTCAAGACTGAAAAGGTAAAATGTTCTATGACTATAAAAATGTTTTGGTGTGCCTGTGTACAAAAAAATACAGAAGTTAATACAAAGTCCTTGCAAAACTGGCTTGCAAAACGCACTTAGGAAGCAACTTAGGCTAATTTTTATTTTTTTTTTCAATACTGGTTTACTACTTAATGGGAGCAGATCCTTGAAAGTATTGGTTGAAATATTTTGTTGTAGAGCGTGTCTGGGATTGAGAGCAGTGTATGCAGGAGATATTAGCTTTGTGTCCAGGGGGTGGACAACCTTGCCTGAGAGCCCCATAAAGGTCAAAAATTGAATTAATAAGCTTATCTTTCCAGAAAACAGGCTTCATTCTAGAAGGCATAGTGTTAGTGGACTGCCCTAGGGAATCACTAATGATGGTACAAAGCTTTCTACATGTAGGTCATTGATTTTAATCCAGCCCAGCTCAGCAAAGACTTATTTTTCATATGAATGCCTAGTGTAAGTTGAGTGGGCTTTTCAGATAGTGAGAGTGGAACATACTTATAAACTTCTAATCAGAGGCATGCTTGTCTTGCATAATAGATGCTTTAAATTTTTCCAAGTGGCTTCTACATCAAACCTATAACTTTTGGAGAGCTAATGATTTTTTTCAGAAAGTATCTAATTTAAATGTAAAGCTTTCAAGGGATAGTGCGTCAGCAACATCTCTGAAGAAATGGTGCCATTAGTTAATTAATCTAATTTTAAAAATACCATATTTCTAATAAGAATTGGTTGTGAGAAGGAGGGTTATAAGTCCAAGATCCAAACCATAAACTCACCTCCTGTCTTTGGTCTATGCTGTTAGCTTGGCACACTAGTTGCCTCGTCTGCAATGATGTGTCTACAAAATGCTTAGTGGAAAACCCTGTATCGGGAACCTTAATCACTTAACCTGTAGAAACTTACAAGCAGGAAGCAAGCAATCTAGGACATTGCTGGAGAATGTTGGAAACAACACAGATGCTAGGTAAGATGATGCCCTGCTGGAAGAACTGGTTGGGGATGTGACAGTCAGTGGTAGTCTTGGGTGTAGCTAACATTAAGCAATGCATTTCAACATCCTAAAGGGAGTGAGGAAGATGAGTAGCAGAGTATGGACCACGGGCTTAAGGTGACCAGACTTCATCTTAGGAAAGTGATAGGTGAGATCTTGTGGGAAGCACATTTAAAGGCCAAAGGAGCTTAGAAAGCCAGGAGGTCTTTAAGGACAACCACCTTCAAGCTCAGGAATGGTCCACCTTGGTGCTCAGGTAGACTGGTGGACATATCAGGAGACTGGCTTGACTGAACTTGTAACTCATGATTGAATTCCAGTGCAAAAGGCAGTATAACAGGCAATGTTAGTGAGAAACAGGGTGCAAATAAAAGCATAGAAACATTGTGCAGAAACATCGTGGATTTGAAACTGGCAAAGGGCATCAACAGCAATGCACAGAGCTTCTAACACCACATACCCTGCTGCTGGGGTTCCTGGTGAACTAGGGGGCTAGACTTGAGTCAACGTTTTGCCCTGGCAGTGATGGAGGCTAATAGTATCCTGGGCTGTAGCAGCAGGAGCATAGACAGTTGATCAAGGGAAACACTCTCTGATATTTCAACAATCATTAACCTGCATCTGGAGTGCTGCAACCAGGTTTGGGCCCCCCAGTCCAGGAAAGACATCGATAACCTGAGGAGGAGGTCAGCAAGACCCTCAGTGGAGGGCCAGCAAGATTGTTGGGGCTGGAGCTGTGTGAGGAGAACGTGATGCATCGGGGCTTGTTTAGGCTGGATAAGAGGCAGCTAAAGGGGCACCTAACAATCCTCCGGTGCCTATGGAGAGGTTTTGGAGTGGATGGAGTCAGACCTTTCACAAAGGGATATGGTGGGAAAAAAGCATAAATTGAAACAGGGGAATTTCCAGCTAGGTGTGAGGAAGGAAATTTTGCTCTGAGACCCAAGAATCTGAGCAGGTTGCTTGAGAAGCCTTGTAATCTCCACCCTTAGAGCTTTTTGAGACTTGACCGGATAAAGCCCTGAGCAAGATGGGCTGACCTCAGAGCTGGTTCTGCTCTAAGCATGAGGTTGGGCCAGAGACCTCCCGAGGTCCCTTCATGCCTGAATGGTTCTGCGGTAGTGCCAGTAAAGCTGTCATTACTTGAATCTTCTGTTGTGGTAGAATTCAAAGCCCTGACCCCCACAGTCCAATTTCTTAAGAATATGAGTGAGTTTTGAGACAATTGACATGATTTTTGTAGTTCTGAGCAAAAAGCTACCCTGGTGAATGTGGGCTGGACAGTGTGCCAATGTGACAAAGGAGCACTCTTGGTCCTTAGTTTGAATAACAAATGCTATTTGTCACCAATTATTATCACCTGCTCATCTTAGAACAAACTCCACCTGGTATGTAGTTCAATAATTTCTACGGAGAAATTTGAGAGCTGAGTGGGCAGGATGCAAAAAGAGCAGCCCACAGTCTCTAAACAAGTCCATTTGATGCTTATTATTGAGACAGCGTGGGAAAATTGTACGCAGCCAGTGGTGGTGGTGTACCTGTACTGTGGTTTAATAGAGCAGTTCAGTCTTTGGGACTGTCAATTTCACAAGGACTGAATTTACTTAAAAAAATAACTGACAGACGAATTTAGAGAGAATTTTGTTGCTCCAGCCCTGGAGAGGGGACCAGGAAACTTGGGTTCTATTTCCAGTCTGTCACAGACTTCCTGGACCATCATCTTACATCTTTGTTTCTCAGTTTCCCCTTGGGCATAATATGGATAATACTTACTGACTTTACAGGGCTTAATTCATTAATGTCTGCAAGGTGCCTTGAGATCTGTGTGCACAAGGCACATTATCACTGCAAAGCATTTAGTGTATTATTTTATTATTGAAGACATCTGGGACCATTTTCACTGATGTGCTCTATCCATTTTGCACTGTGTTGGTGTTGCAAAGCAGCCATATCCCTCTTTAACAGGCCAGTGAGGCTGAGTTTATGACTGGCTTAAAATACCAGCCATCCAAAGCATCTGAACCTTACCACCAAATATGGCTCTTCTTTTTCTATCCATTTGCTAAAATGGTGACTACTGTCTTTTTTCTTTGTGGGAGTGGGATCTGAGGTGAATTTTGCTTGTTTAGTGGTGGACATTATTCCAATAGTGGTAGAATACTTTGGCAAAGTGAAACACAGGAGTAACATTGGTGCAAAAATGTCTCCCCTGTATATATGATAAGTAACTTCTAAAGGTTAACTAGTCTGAAACTCTAATATGGACAAGAATATGGCATCTTTTGGCAGCCTGGGATTAGCCTGAAAAACAGTGGAAGCACACTGGTACAAACCCAGGTAAGTTTGAAGTACTACTATTCAATCTCTTTCTGCTTTTTCCTTGTAATGCTCATTTATTTCTACATTGCCTTCATAAGTATGGTCACTAAGATTTCTTAAATAAGCCAGTACACAGTAGCTGTCATTTCAGTAGAACAGCAATTGTGCACCAGGGGAATTAATCTCATTAAAATAATAAATACATTTATTGACACACACACATGCGTGCACACATTTATGTGTTCAGTGTGAAATACAAAAGGAGAGATCTAATTATCAATTAGCCAGTTCTAGGTCCTCTGAATGATAAAATTGTCATTCATTTATTTAAAATGACAATAAAAAGGAATGGTTTAGCAGGGTTTTTACCCTTTTGTGAGACACATGGAATGGAGCCCAAGTTGCAGCACAATCTTGATATTGATCTCTCAGAGAGAGAGTTAATTTGTCAATGACTGTAATTTGCCAAGCTTTATGAATCCATTCTTTTGTCTTTGGAGGAATATTTCTCTTCCAGATCTGTGCTATTACTTTTTTTTTTTTTTTTTTTTTTTTTTTTTGTGCAGTAAAGATAAAAAATGACATAAATCTCTGAAGTCTTTCATATACATAGAAACAATTACGAGACTGGTAAAAGAACATGGGACCAGAAGGCACACTGGCAGTCCTCTGTCCATATCCTTGCTTTTAAGGGTCCTGTGCCATCTAATGTTAGTTGTTAACCTACCATACACCCCTTGGAAACCAGTAAAAAGTTTTGCCCTCACTCCTATAAGAAGGCAACTCCAAAATCTCAGCACTCAGAAGGACAGATCTTTCAGTTTCCACCCCTGAATTAAATAATGTACATGTTAACTTCCTAACCCTGTTCCTCTATGCTCTTCTTTTCCTGGGGTGAATTCCCAAGAAGCAAAGATGGCCGGACTGGGGGTCCAAGTCCCCTGACAGGGTTGGGCAGTGGTACATATTCAGGTACAACAAGTGGCTGGGCTGCTGCTGGCAGAATTGATGTGTGAATGTGGGACCACAGCTTTAATCTCCTTTCTTCTCTCTCCTCCTCATTCCCCTGACTATTTT
>NW_010125894.1:22108-29053 GCF_000699245.1 Pterocles gutturalis | reverse complement strand
CTTTCCCTAGACTTTTTTTCATCTGAATTCATATTTCCTGAATAAACAGAAACATGCACAGTATTCCAGGTGAAATGTCAATTGTGTGTGATGACTTTAATATTTTCCTGTCTCTGCTGGATGTTTCTTCCCTCTAATGCTCTAGGAACTGTCTTTTTGCAGCTAAAACACACAGGCACACATAAGTATTCTGTGATTGACTGACACAGCCTGTTCTTTCTCCTCTGTTGTTTCCAATGTGTAAGCTCCCAGCTCATAATCCAAATTCTTGTTACTAGTCCTCAGTTGTGTGACCTTCCATTTTTTGCAGTAATCCATGTCAGCCCATTTCTTGTATTCCAGCACTGAAGGTCACCCAGTCCCTACTGTAGCATATTTCAGTGCTTCTGCAGCCTGGATTTATTTATCTTGTAGCAGAGGCAGAGATGTAGAGCCAAATGGGAAAGCTGAGCTCCAGCGGTTTTTTCTCAGAAAGATGCAGCTGAAATTTGGCTCTGCAGCTCAGAGGGGACAAGAGTGACTACAACTGTACCTGTTGATGCAAGCCACAACAATGTACCACTAGGTTTCTAGAAAATCTCATAAAAGTGCTATAGTTGCTACAGTCTGGACAGCTAGGTAGACTGAATTTACAGAAATTGTCTTCACCTTATATTTTTGCTAACACATTAATAATTGCTTTGTTATTAAAATCGGTGAGTAGACACTTGCATTGAAATTGTTCCCCTTAGCCATGACCAAGAAAGATTTTGAAGGGGTGTTTGAAGTTATACTGGGAATATAATTTCTGATAACCAAATAATGAAACAGATTAGATTTGTCCTGGAGTGGGCTAAAACCAGACAGGGAATAACCCCTCTGTCTGTAAGACCAAATGGATTCCAGACACGTAATCTGGTCACAAATTCACACCTGGTGGGTACCTGAGTGGCCTTTACATGAATAATATTGTCAGGAAGCTCTCAGGGATGCAAGAAGTAGTTATTGATTGACTTACTGACCTATGCAAGTGACTCTCTCCATACTAAATTTTAGCTATATTTGAATATGATCAGATAGGTAAGTATTACTGAGTTTTTGTTGTTATATTTGCTGACCAGGTTGGTCCCTTTTGATCTTGTTGCAAGACTAGATTTAATTTTATATCTCTAGCTCTGAAAGCTGTTTGTTACAGTTTTACTCCAGGCACTTCCTTTTCTTTTATTTCCAAAGGTCCTGAAAATACTGATCTTTAGAAGCACCTACAATTCGCAAGTCTATTGTCACATCTGTAAAAACTGAGATAAACTTCAAGCCTGATAGGTTGGTCTACATTTCTTTGTATTTTCAAAGGTAGATATTTGCAAAAAAAGGTCTGGAAATTTAAATTATTAAAACCTGACACTAACTATAATATTTTTGAGACCTTTGAATGAAGATGAATGGTTTTGATAGCTGTACATTTTTTATTTATGTTATGAGAAACAACCACTCTAATTGCATCTCACATCTTCCATAACAAAAAAGGCTGATGAACTGTAGAGCAGTCAAAGGGCAGATGTGACTGACTTTGACCAGTGAGTCAGCTCTTGTCTTGATGTAGACTGTCAGTGTGGAAAGAACAGAGATACTTAGCAACCACAATCATTAGACATAACCTTCAGAGTCACGCAGCAACATTGACTCTCATTCCCTGAAGCCCACATATTGCTGGTTTTAGAAAGAAGAAAAAGTAGATGACTGGTGATCTCGTAAAACACCACTTTATTTTTGAGAGCTTTCATGATATGTTGTTCAAAGAAATCCATGGAACTTTTTATACTAGCCTAATGCATCACCACAAGTAGAAACGTTGTTTTATGACATGGTATTTATGTTTATCTGACATCAGGTAACTCCATCCCTTGCCTGAAAGCGCACATTGATAAGGACAATAAACAGACATGAAACTCGGTGCCTTCCTCCAAGTAATGATTTAGCAGTTACACAGTGTTTGATACAACGTACTTTTACAGTAAAACAGAAATGGATGCAAATGAGATCAGACGGTAGCACTTGAATCTGCTTGTTATCCATTATGGTAAGATGAACTGCAGTAATGTAGTTACGTACAGATACATTATATATTTGGTAACAATACTGCAATTGTAGTATTGCTAATGACCATCAAATTAAGGGTCAATATGGAAAGAATGCCAGTTTTAGCAGTAGAGCTGATCATACCACTGAATGCAAATGCATGTGCTTTGGTTTATACCTTTAAGGATTTGCATGTGTGGTGCAGGTTTTCACTGAGATGTGATGATGCTATGTCTGAACTACAGCAAAATTTGGGTTTGGCTGTCATCTAAATAACATTTGCAGTGTTTTGTGCAGTTGCCACAGCTGAACTTGACTATGTATCCCACGTGAATATGAGTTGCTGCCTAGGATGCACACAAAAAAATAAAGCACACTCTTGAGGTTGAAGTTTTAAAATGGGTACATGCACTTAGAAAAATTTTCAGCTTCACTGCAAGCACTGCAGTTAATACTTCCTCACCTCCACATCTGAGAGGCAGAGATTTTCTTGAAATCCCATTATACAACCTCCCTATCATGTAATCAGTATTCAGGGTGATTCTTGTCTCTAAGATTCAGTTCCCCTACTCCTACCTTGCCTTTATTCTTGCAGGCATTAAAAAAAAAAAAGACAAAAACAAAAAAAGAAGACAGCAGTGCTTAACAGTCTGCAGATATTTAGGACCAGGCTCAGCTGCCCACACACGTGTGCATTTACCTGAGATATCCCAGCTTTTACCTGAGAATTTGGACTAGACTCTATCAGCTGTGCCAGAAGGATCTGGGTTTCCTATAGATCCTGTGTCCTTTCTGTCAGCCCCATGTCAATGTTCAACATGCCTAGGATACCTCAAAAGAGATGGGATGCCTATGAGTGAGCAGCTGAGCCATGCGGTGTCTAGGCTACCACTGTACTCAAGGGTAGTATTCATTCTCAAATGGTGAGATTCATGCCTAAAAATAGGTTTATACTGCCATTTTAGATACTGTGATAGTTTTAATCTAACTCCAGTTGTTGCCCCAGGAGGATACAGGTCTTCCAAATGTTCTGTGTCATATCTACCTGTGAGGATGTCTCAGATTCATGAGGACTTCTGAAAAGACCACAGGTGCCTTTCTTTAGGCAACTGAGTTTCACCTAAAGTGTCTATTTTAGAGTAAGACAAATAGCTGTCTAGTTTCTATAGACTGCACCTGTACTGACTGTAAAGAGATCTCAGACACCTAGGACAGGAGTCAATTGTCTGAAAAGAGGTGTCTCGTGCCATTTGAGACACCCTTGGCATGCACACAGGGCTGGCAGAAGTGACATAGGAGCCATGAGAGACCTGAGTACCTCTGGAACAGCAGCTGGCTCTTCCAGCCCAGAGACAATTCAAATGGCACCAGACACTGACATTTAGACTGAGCTGAAATGAGTTCGTAGCTTAGGTGGAGATACCTATACATAGACACTGGCATATAGAAGATCTCAAACTGAATCCCACACTACAAGCAAAATTTAGCTGTCTGAGCATGAGAGTGTTAGCACTTGAGGTAACCCGGGCTTTGTGCTTAGTCTCCAGCTGCCAGTCCAGCCTGGGCTTCCCATAAATTGTGTGTCATATTGTTAGCCCTGTAAACTTTCTTAGATACCTCAGGGCATCTCATGTGACTCAGTGCCTAACTTGAATGACTGAAAGGTGTTGAACACTTGGTGTTGAACCTTTTTTTTACTTCAGTCTGTAAAAATCACTACCTTTTTCCTTAATCTTACATTTGTTCTTTTCAAGTCCCTGACCCTTGCTACACATGAGCAACAAGTTGAAATGAAATTTTACAAGTTTTACAGATATTTTCACCTTTTAGATCTTAGTCTTAGTGATCTACATTTGGACCACTATGATGCATCTAGAAAGGGAAAAATACAAAATGAAATATCTCCCAAGCCCTCTACACTATCAGTCAATCTTCACAGAAAAAAAAAAAAAAAAAAATCTGTATTCCTCAAGTTGCTAACCTGCTTAGCAGAGAGAAATGAAGAAATCTCTTCCTCCTGCAATTTTGACATGAAATCTTGATAAAGAAGGCGGCTTTTAAGGAAATGAGCCAGGGTATCCTTTTCCTTTTTCCACTGAAGACTTCAAACCATTCTGCTTCTCTATGCAAAAATCTCTTCTTTCGTGCACTGAGATAAGACATAAGCATTTATTCTTACCAACTAACTCCACACAAGCAACCACTCTGCAAAGCTATCTAAAAAATATCCTTTGGATGGTATCAAAAAGAGGCAAATGTTAAAGATGGAGACATTTATGATAGTGTATTAGGGACATGTCAGTATTTTAGAGGTTCATAACTTGCCCATAAAAATTTGCTCCAGGCTGAAACTTGGCATGGAAGGCTGCCATATTTGTAAGTAGGTTATTTAATTTTAAGTTACATTACTATTACACTAATGCAATATGAGCTGTTATATTTATTAACCTGCATTGATTTTTTTTCTTAAAATGGAGAAAAATATTATTTTCCTGGACAAGTAGAAAGGGATAGATGAAGCTAGAATTCCCTTTCATATGTGTCAGCTCAAAAGGAGGAAATAGGAGGTAAAGATTTATTTATTTCATACACAAATAAAGGAGAAACCAGCAAGTGGTTGTTTTCCAGTCTGGTTCTGGGAAGTTGTAAATGGATAATGACTCTTTTTACTTTGTATCATTGACAAATTTAGAGCTCTGTAGGTAGAATTTTCAGCATAAAAAACTCAAAACTTGTTTTCAATTTATGTGGGATATCAGGATCTACTATTAATTTTTGCAAGATTTTTCATATTTATAAAATTAAAATCTATTTTTGAGAAGATACCAAGACAAGTATGAGGGTGTAGGGGCTTCTAATGATATCAAAGTAATCACTGAATCCTTAAGAATCTCTGTTTGGGATTACTTACTGGGCAATATTGAAATACAACATCTACAGCTGGTTTCCAAGGAAGGAGAAGAGAATACAGAAACAGATTTTTCTGGGACTTGTGTAGAGTTCTCTAAATATTCAATCCCCTTCCAAAATGCAGGCCAGCTGCCTCTTCTAAAGATTTGGTTGGTGCGGAAGCCTTGCCGGAGTGTAATTTTGGTGAAATTTCTGTCACTGCTCCCTGTCATAAATATTTATTTACTCTCCAATGGAAATCATTGTTCATCTGAAAGGGAGTTAACAGTTCTTAATGGCCCTTTCTGATTTGATTGATGTTTTTGTCACTTCCTCCAGTAAACAGGTTTCTATTAGCATACCAAATACGCTCTCTGTCCTTCTGCTAATGCAGGCACTTCACTGACCACTTACTTAAGATTTAAATATCCCACCTAGGGGTCTTCTGTCAGTTCAGGGTCCATTTTTCGGCACTAGCGGGTGAAGGGCTTTTTGCGGGGAGCTTGGCTACCTTACACAGCAACAACATCGGGTCTGCCCAGATTGGCTATTTGAAGGAATTCTGTAAAACTGACAGAAATTTGTCTGTACCTTGTAGTACAGACTTGTGAGGAGGATAATATTAGTAGGTGAGCATTTTCAGGGATGTGTAATCATCTATTTATATTTCAATTGTCTAAACATATACTGGGATGATCTTTCATAGGAAGAAGAAAGGCTGGAGTAGGTTTTTCATGGAGATATGCTCCAAACTCATGTATCATTTATATGCCACATGCTAACTTTGAAGAATTGTTCAGAGCTAGCAATGTAGCATTGCTGCTAATGAATAAACTCTTTCCATTATTATCCACCGTTTTCAGGCCTGCAGGCCCCTGGTTCCAAAACAGATGCCTCAGTGTTTCTCAAGTGTTTTTAATATTGCAAATAATGTAAATTTTGTGTATCACAGCTGGCATAATGGAGTTGACATTTGGGTCTTTTCCCTGTAAAACACTCTTTTGTGTGTGGCCCAAATGTGTAAATTGTTGCTTGTGTGTTAAGCAGAGGGATCTTCTGGATGCTCTGGACAAACCAAAGTGAAAGACTTTCCTTTTTTATTAGTGTGAGTAGTTTGAAGGGGAGGAAGGACTTAAATCAACAAGTGCTTTAAAGTACAGTTGCCTACTAGTTCATGTAAATATTGCTATTATGCTGTAAATCTGCATTCTAGTAAAGATAAAAGAACAGAGGAAAATGATTTATGGAAACATAAAATAGGATATATGATTGTTGGAGACACTAATTTTTGGATTGTCCTTATTACTTAGCAATTTTCTGCCTCAGAAATTCATGTCTTGATTGCAAGCAGAGGCCTGGTTCTTCCCTGTGAGGAACATATAGGGCAAGATGCCAAAAAAAAAAAAAAAAAAATCAATTGCCTTTTGAAGGACTCCAGTAGAACGTAGGAATCTAAATCCAGGAAAAGGAGGCACAAGGTGCTTCTAAGTCCATCTGTGCCCAAGCACATACCAATAAAGCATCTAGACAGCCTTGCTTCAAAAGGGCAAAAGGTGCTACCGCCTTGCTTGAACTGAGAGCCTGGTTCGTAACTTAGGGGTTCATAGCTAACATTCCCAGGTCTGTCTTCACCAAATCTCTCACAATGTAAAACACTTCTTTGAGCTAGTCTTAATCTAAAGGAATAGCTAGGAAAACATAATTGGATACTCTATGAGCAATGGAAACCAAACTTCACCGCAGTACAGCTAGTGTAAGGAGAAAAAAACACTGTATGTAGTTCCATTTGTTCCTGGAAATGGCAGCAGTGTTTATAATTTTGATCAGGTAATTTTAAGCTACAGTGATTCATTTAGTATTGCAATGGAAGCAAGAATAACATGAATTTCATGTAACAGAATGATAAATTAGCATCAGTCCTGAAAGTTATATGCATATTACTGTGATAAAGATACTGTTGCCCCACATTCCAGGTTAGACCACATCAGCTACCTCTCT
>NW_010125894.1:13002-22097 GCF_000699245.1 Pterocles gutturalis | reverse complement strand
AGAGTGTAGCCTAAGTGGTCCATGGCACTTGGCCTTGAAGCAAGCCATTGGTTCCTAACCCAATATTATGTAGTGGGATAGATATTGTATCATTCCTCACTTTAGGGCCAATGTTTGGATCAAACCCTTTTTAATTTACTATTCTAGATCACAGATGAGTTTACTGTAGCAAAAGTGAAGATGTGGTCCTTGGCGGCTAGCACTGCCTTATTTCATGCTTTTCCTACTTATAGTTGTGTACAGCACTGCACTTGATCAATTAAGCAGGGAGATTTTCATAAAATAAACTCTCCACAGATAGACAAAGACCTTCAGTTTTAGCTTTTATTAATTCTGCATTTGTTTTAGGCATTGCAGTTACTATTAATGTGGTACTTATCCTTCTAGGCTGGAGATAAACAGGAATACCAAATTGCTTGAGCTAACCTTAGGCAACTGGGTACTACCAGCATCAATGGCTACTGACAGCTTTCATTACTTCCTAAACTCACATTGATCTGAAATACCATGTTTGCTAAATCAAACCTCTAACTAGGTTATAGTCTGATAATTTTGTTCAATTATAAAAATTTTAAAAATGTATGTCTATCATACCCTTTTAGCAGAAGGAAAAACAATCCTTGGTAGTTTACAGGTATACCAAATTTCAGTCCAGTGCAGTTTTATTTGGTTAATATAAAACCAGGAAACACCAAATAGTCCTTCACTGTCGCAATGCTACAGCAGCACTATAATATTTTCTGCATTTTAGCTGTTTTCCAGTGGAAAAACTAGCAAGCAGTACTTAGGCTAAAATATAATCCTATCATTTTTACATAAAATATTGATAAGGAATAAACACTTAGTATCCCTGGTGTGAATTCACTGGACTTCACAAAACCCTAATATATGGATTAAGAAAAGTTAACATAATCCTTTTATGGGAACTAAAATCAATTACCTGTCAGCTTTGTAGTATTATAAATGTATTTAGTCAGCATAGAATTTTTCCAGCAGCGCTTGTTGCAGATTGAAATTGACTAACCAGATGTTAAATATTAAATAGAACTAATCAAAGTATGGTTCAAGAGATTTTAAAAACAATGATCAAAGAGAGCTATTTATTACCTGATTCATGTTTCTATTCAAACACTGCTCCTATGATGTTATATCTACCTGAATTTAGTTTGCTGCAAGCTCTTAATTTTTTTTCAGTTTAACATGAATTAGAAATATAATTCAATAAAAGTGTGTTAATGCAGTACCATAGACAGAAAGACACAAAGCTCAGGATACTCTAAGCAAATTTTGCTGGAGCAAAGTGTATGTTAGGAACAAAATGAACCTTAGGTCTGATCTGAAGAAGACCAAATGCAAAGGTAGTCTTTCTATTGCCTACACAGGGTTTATCAATTGTGTAAAAAGTAGGTTTTATACTACTTACATGATAAATTTCCTGCATAAGTTAAGCAATATAATAGTATTAGTGAGGATAGCCTCTGACTCTGATGTGCAAGCAGGAGGGCCCCAGTCATTGTGAAAGAGAATGACTGGTTTTGCTTAATTGCAGAATTGTTTTAGCATAGAATATCTAAGTCTGGGCTCCAAAATCCACTAGATGTCACACAATTAGCCTGGTTTTCAAGGGGGGCTGAGCACATCCCAGTCCCACTCGAACCAAGAGAAGTGCAGGTGAGGGGCTGGCTGCTGCCCCCCCCTCTCACTGCACAAGGGTGAAGAAGCTCTCCATGCAGTCAAAGAGCAACATTTAAAATGGATCAAAGGAAATGTTCTTTTACACAATGCATAATTAATATGTAAAACTCATTATCATCAGAGATGACGGGGGCCAAGGGCTTGGTATTCATTGTGAGAATATAACATAAAAGCACAGTTGCACGAAATGACTATGTGCCCTGTTGTGTTGGATAAAATAATTTTAGAGTGTCTGTCCCTATCCATTTTATTGTTTAAAGTACAAGTCATCAGAGATGGCAGAAAAACTTGCTTTCCAGAGGAAATTTTCTAACTGTCTGTTGGTGAGTTTATGTCTTGATTTAACCAGCAGTAGATGCTATCAAAGGCAGATGACTCAAACAGATGGAATACTGTGCTGATTGCTTGTGGCTTTTCCTGGGCTGCAATGATGGGCTGCTCCCTGGCTTCCTCACACAGTCACGCACACCACATCAGGAAAAATCACAGCAAATATCAAGCAATTATCTGTCATTTCTTGTTCTTGGGACCTATTTCCCTTTTGAAACACAGCAGTGAGTTCAGAATGCGGCATGGTGCATAGTCCTCCAGGTCCATAGCCAAAGGCGCTTTGTATTGCTGAGAGGAAGAAAATGACTCACTGATCCCTAAAGTCTTTCTTTTCCTTCTTTTGTATTACAGAGAGACAGCTGGGCACCTAGCTTGAGAAGACTGCGGCAGAGCTGATACCTCTGCCAGCAGCTAAGGGACAGAGGCAGATCCCAGACCAGAACAGGGACTTGAGCCCTTGGATGAGGAGGGCATCAGAACCTGGGTTCAGCTGGATCCTTGCAGTGGGGCCGCAGCGTAACAAGTGTGCCAAGACGCACCTTTGGGTTTCCAGTCG
Source organism: Pterocles gutturalis (assembly GCF_000699245.1). NCBI lineage: Eukaryota > Metazoa > Chordata > Aves > Pterocliformes > Pteroclidae > Pterocles > Pterocles gutturalis. The sequence goes on along the minus strand of NW_010125894.1, from coordinate 19,516 downwards.
GTAAGGTTTGGTTTGATTAAAATACATAATAATGAAATAATTCTGAAAAAAATCTAAGGCTTGTCTGTGGTTTCCCCCACCCTCCCTGCTGCAACCAGGTACTTTGCTCCTTCAGGAGCCTCACAGCCCACACTGCATGTACCTACATCTTGCCACCTTCATCTGCTTCAAAAACTTCCCCAGGAAAGAAATTTCAATCTCAGGAAAGGTGCAGCCCTCTCTTCCTAGAAGTTTCCCCTCTACCAGAGTGGAGATGCCAGAACAAAATGAATAGGCAGCCTTCCTTTCTGCTGCTTTGGCACACCTTTTGTAAGATAAAAAAATAATAAGAAACAAAAATATACACACATACATATGTATTCCACATATATGTGCACATATACATACACACACATATGTAAATAAAGCATGCACATACAGCCATATATGTATGTATAAACACATACAAATGTAAGCAGAGACAGAACAAATTAAACCCTATACTACTCTCACAAAGATGCATTTTTCATCCAAGCACTAGGGGTTATGAAGGAAACTAAAAAGCACAACTGATGGCCAACAGTCGCTACACAAATGGGAAAATTTGTGGAAGATACATGGAGTCAAGTACAGTTTTCATGAATAAAAGTGTTTCTCTAATCTTGTTCTGACAAACTTCCAAAATCCTTTGCTGAAATGCTACTTCTTCTCCAACGAACAAGCTATAACCATGCAGAGGCACAGAAAATTGCAGCTGCATGATTTAGCTCTACCAAAGTTATGGGCAGCTGAAAACAGTGCTGTATTTAAGATGCTAAGCATCTTGAAATCTAGGTGGCACTACTTTTGCCACGAGTGCAGCAGCAATTCTCTAGCTACCCTTGCACTGAAAGCATTTGCAATTTTCAGTCTGCATTATTAGCCAGAAAATTATTTCTCTTCTGAGTAAAGGATAATTTTAGACAGAGTTTTATGGTTAAGCAGATTAAAGGGGAGAGGGAGGAAAGCTGTGTTATTCTCTCTTTTAGAGTTTGAAAATAATGTTAAGTAATGGATTTTTTTTTTTTCGAATCTTGCGGTAAACCTCTTTACTCAAACCTGGGTACTCCTTGGGAGGTAAAAAGCAAACTAACCACTATTCTTAAAAGCTACAAAACTGTTTACTTTTGTTACCCTTGCACAAAAAGGCCCCAAAGCCTCACAGCTATGATTCTCCACTGCTTTCTAAGCTTGACTGATTGGTTAAAAACCTTGCAAGAGATTTATAATGTTTCACTGTGTAAGCCACTGATTTTATATTTAAGTCAGAAGAGTGCTTTTAAATGACAGAAAACTTTAGACCTAACATTGGACTCAACAGGTGATCTCCACTGTTTGCTCAGAATTAAAATATTAGCATTTCACTGGCACAAGTGTGTGACATGGAGTTTTGAAACAACACACACAATGCATTTTATCTAAGATTATTGTAGAAAGCATTGAAATCTATGCCAGAATTTTCAAACCTCCACCTCTATGTGTTTAATATGATAGGTATGCAAATAGCTGGATGATCACAGATATTCTCAAAGACAATTTTAAGCAGCTGTCTTTTGAGATTATGTACAGATAGATGACCAGAATTTGGAACAATATTAATTACTCCAGTAATTTTGTGTTGGTCAAGGAGCAGAATTAGTTTCACAGGCTGGTTGACTGTGGGGTAAAGAAACAAAAGGAGGCTCTGCTGTATGGTGGATATAACAAACCACGTACACCCTAGTACTCATGAGTTAGCGAAAACAAGAAATAAGAGTAGAGGAGGAAGGAATGAGGGAAGAGAGAAGTCCTGTAAGGCAGGCTCAAGGAATTTTTAAAAATGTTTTTAAAAATATTATCCTGGAGTGTAAAATCATAACAGCTTTAAAACAGTTTGCAAAATGAATGGAAATAAGTAGAAATGCCACATATTTATGCAATTAAAACCTGATTCTTCTATGTTAAATTAATCTGGCTATGGAAAATGACCCATGACCACAGGGCAGTATGAAGCAAACTATCTGGAATGCATTTCAGCACCTTCCTTGCTTTTCACCTCTTGCACTGTGTGTGTTTGGGAGATGTCTAGATGAGCACGTTGCTTTGCAACTGTGTGGACAAGTACTCTCAGGAGGCTTCGGATGGAAGTTATTCCTCCATCTCTTCCAAGGCTGAACTGAGGACACAGTGACTGACCTCAAATGCTTTGTGGGGTGAGGTTAGTTAGTCAAGACACCAACTTTGCTGGGGTTTCTCTACAATTTTTAGCCACCAACAATAACAAACTTGCTATGACTTCTCCCCTGTGGTAGGTCTTTGTAGGGGAAACTGATGTGCTAGATAGCCTGCATTTGGGGAGTTACAGGTCCTTATCTCAGGTGTCCCCCATCTTGACCAGGATAACAAGAAAATATTTGATGTCAACACTCAGTTCAAACTGAGTTACCATCAACAACCCCTACTGACTGTCCACTTACCCCTTCTTGTGTATCAGTGAAAGTGAACTACTGGTGTCAGTCCTAGTCTGTCATGAAAAGACACCTTGAACCACACCAATATAATAAACCTGGCACTAAATGTCCAAAATGTTTTCCATATTATTTCTACAGGATATTCTGTGTACTCTTCACTCTGCAGGTAGAGTGCTTGCCCCTGAGGTCTTAAGAGACTGCAGTTCTAACTAAAGGGAGTTGCTCCCAGGACCTGTTAGGCACTTCATGTCAGGCATTTGTTTGATATTTCTTTATCCACAATACCTATAAGCAAGATAGGGATTTTCTTCCAGATTCAGAGCTTTAAGTGCAGGATGGAAAGTTAAGCCATACACTGTAGTTTTGAAAGAAGATTTAAAGGTTTTCAATAGACATTTTGCCAGAAGCAACATGACTTTTGAATAACTAGTAGATAAATTCTTTTACAGACAATAGAAGTCTAGGGATATGACCTTCTTGAGATGCATGTCTGCATGTGTTGTACCACTTCTTCCACTTAGATGATGGTCTCTGTACAGAGGAACATTATTTAGACTTTTCGAAGACCAGCAAAAAGAGAGGTAATCTCTTATTGATCCCATAACAACAGATCACACATGCTTGGGAATGATAATACAGCAGTACGGAAGCATGCCGTACCCAAAGTATGTCCCTTGGTAATTGTGACAAACAGAGAAACACTGTTTTATTGCTTTACATATCAAAGTGCTACTTATTTTCTATTTTCCTGACACAAATATTGAAGATCAGTGTCTGGGTTTTTGTTTCATTTATCATTTAAGCTTATTGCAAGACAGTAAGTCAGGTTTCCTCCCTGTTAGTTAATAGCAGCTACTCATTGACACATTTGCTCAGGTAATTTCAGGTCCAGCGCCTTCATACACATTGGAAAATGAAATCAGCACTTTTTTCTGTTAGCTTTTGGACAAGTATAACCACTCACCCTCAACATTCATGCTATGAATTAGGCAGGGCAGAAATCTACTGCCTTCCAGTCGAAGTTTGCAGAAAATAATGTAATATTCATCTGGCCAGTAGCAAAGCCACAGGTCTCTGTAGTCTAACAGGTACAGACTGACAGACTAGAAACAGCCTTGGAAGGGAATGCCCTGGTTGTAATTCCCTGTGTATCACTGATAATGAGTCTTTAAATCAAAACATGTGAACAAAGTGACGACAGCAAGAACCAGAGCCTGGGTTCTGGTCCAGGCCATGGGTGTGAGGTGCTCAGCTTGGTGAGATGGTGAGTAGGCAAAGCAGCACTCTTTTGCTACCTATTAATTTCTCGGGAGATGGCACAATCCTATCCATAGCCACCTATTTCTTGTTGACTATTACTTATGGAGGTTTTAAAATTTTACATAATTTTTTTCAAACTGTTCTTTTCTGCAACCCAGCATAAAGATATCACAGAAACATTCCAGTCTTATTATGGCCGTTTTGTGACTCGATGTCATTGGTATCCCATTCTTACTTGTGGTATCTTTCAGCTTGTAAGTAACTAATACATGCTTCATTCTCAGTTTGCCTCATTCTGAGAATCAGATGTGACTGCACAGACTATTAATCTCCCTACAAATTGACCACAATATCTTTTTCTTTAGAAGGCAGATTTTAGTCCTTTTATCCCTTTTTAACCCAGGGAGTAATATTTTATATCTAAAACCTGAAAGCTGAAAAAAGAAAGACTAGATGAAAATACTTCTGGGAAATCTGAAAAAAAAAGGAATAATTTTTAATTAATTCAAAACCTATGTGTTTTCTGAAATATTTATGAAATGTCTTCTGCCTGTGCCCCTGCATCCCAAAAGTCAGTTGATGATAGAATTGTTAGTTCTACGTTATATGTATTTATTTAAAAAAAAAACACCAAACACTATGAAAATTATCTATATTAACTGTTCCTTGTTAATGATTTTTCCTTTTCCTTGTTTAATGTTGCATGTTTGATAGAAGAGACGTCTGAAACTACAATTTAAGACCAGTCATCATTTCAATCCATTTTTTAAATGTTTTTTTTTGGGGGGGGAAATATTTGAGACAGGATGCTAGTCTTCCTCTGATGGAATTCTACAGCCACATTCCGATCTTCTTTGGTTTTTGAACACTACAGCAATACAAACAATGCAAAGCATTTTTTAAATGACAGTTCAAGATTCAGGTCACAAATGATCTGCATTATAACTGTTAGCATAGGCTGGATTTACAGCAAACACATTAAAATAATTAGCATTATTCTTAAATATGAGTTGGTATAATTGAAAGTGACAGATACTAAGTTGATGAAGGTAATAAAAAAACCTTAATCTAGTTGAGAGTGGCTGAGCAATAAAAATATACCTTTGCAGAGATCAAATGTTTCATGTCCGTAAGCCTGCAGAGAGACAGTGTCCTGGGTGTATTTGGTTCAGGCAGACACTGCTGCTGCTGTGCCTGTCCAGGTTAAGCCCAGGCTCCCTGTGACCTGACCCAGCCTTTGTATATTTTCAGATCCTCAGGAAAAATGATGGCACAGAGCTTCTCAAGAGGCTCTATCCTTGCGGCGTCCTGGAGATCAATACCTGTTTTCAGCGAGCTTTGAGGCACACTGAGCTACAGGGCAGGGGAGGGAATAAAGCTGAGTTGTCAGTTACTTGAGGACAGGGAGACCTGTGATAGATGGCAGCTAGTTTATGCATTTGCTTGCTAGTTTTTCGTCAATGTATGTCATCTTCCTTTAAAAGAGGTAGCCAAGAAAGGCAACCAAAAAGAAGGCACCTCTTTATGTTGGTGGACGTGTGGGAGCTGTGGGAGACCGTGTAAAGAATGGGGAGAGCCTGGCTCATCCCTGGGAGCAAGTCATGGAAAAACTTTCCCGGGTGCTGCTGTGGGTAGGCAGGGAGTGAGAGGGACAGTGGGAAGGGAGCCTGCAGGGTGCTGGGGATGGTAAGTGCCCAAGGAGAGAGGGAAGCTGACATGCAGCCAGAGCCCTGAAGTGGAGGAACACCACCCCCCCGCCCCCCCTCCCCGGCTTCTCCCAGGGACCTGGGAAGACACACAGAACTTGCTGCAATAGAAAGGCTGTTGGACAGAGGAAAAGCCTGAAGAAAATAATACATCCTGCCAGTGGACAAGGAGGATAGGGGTTTATCAACCCTTTCATTTTTATTCTCTGTCATTTTCAGTGTTTTCATTTTAAAAAAAGCCCATAGAGCCTGGGTCTGGACTTTAAAAAGCTTTTTTTTTTTTTTTTTTGAGGTGGAAGAAAAGGGCTTATGAAGATTCACCTGAAAGGCTCTGGCTGAGTTGGGGTCCTGTTGCAGGGCTGCATTAGGTGGGGAGGGCAGACATCCTTTACATGCTGATTTGTCAGCGTCTTTTTTTTTTTTTTAAATAGCAGACTTTTATTTAGGTGAATGTTTATGTGCAGCCTTGCTGCGCAGTAGCTTCACACAGAATATGCAAGGAACGGACTTTGGGTCCATAAATAGCATTATGTGTAAAACTCTGTTAATGTCACGATGCAGAAGCTGCACTGTCCCATCCTATTTTCCTGTCTATGTTACCCTTTCTTGCTGCTTGGACCTGCTTTCCCAAAGACGGCAGCTTATTCATACTGCCAGATAGAGAGGTGCAGAACAAACCAGGTTTTGAACTGGTTCATCCCACATAAAGTGTGATTAGGGACAGGTGACTGTCATGTCTTAATCTTAGCATGAAATAGAAAAATGAGGCAGAGTGCAGACTTCCTTTTTGACTGCTCTTTGTTTTGCTTTCACTTAAATAACAACAAACATAAAGAGTGTGCCAATGCTTTTGCTTCTGAACTGGATTGCATGAAGGATTTTACTCTTTGTACTTTTTAGATTTCTGTGACTCAAAAAAATACCCAAATGCCTCGGTATCCGGCTGGTGTAAATACACAGGATTGATCTAACGCAACCAAACAGCTCGAGATCCAAACACCTGATAGCAAGAATTGCTGTGGGAGTCTTTCACATCTGTGTAGATGTTAGAAGCTGATACTGTGTGTCGTGAGCTGGGAA
>NW_010125894.1:0-12971 GCF_000699245.1 Pterocles gutturalis | reverse complement strand
AACGGGCCCACGGAGGCTGCCCCGGCTTATCACACCTGTGCAGAGGTATGAGCACTTGGAGCAGATGATGACTGGGAGGTTTGAGAATGGCTTACCCTGTATGATCAAACACACAGCAGCAATCGCTTACACTTTTACTGTGTTTTGCATGTACCTAAAAGTCTGGAACAAACTCTGTTAACTGCAGATAAGTTTCAGCCATAAAGAAGAGTATCTATAGTTTTAAGATCAACCAAAAATATGCACGAAGGAGTGTGGAGGACAAACAAGTCACTGTAATTACAAGGATAGGTTATGACTTCCTTCAGTTATTTAGAAACCTGGTCTGTGGGATGTGAACAGTTAATGAAAAACTCAGACGTGAGCTGTGGGTCTATGAAAGACATGGGTTTGAGATCGGTTTCAATGTACTTTTTGGCAGTATAGAAAATAAAAATTGGTGACTTTTGAAGGCGAAATTTAATCTTAAATTCTGCTTCTTTTTTGCTGCATGATGTTACTATAACCCCTAGGTGGTATTCAAACTTTATAAATCAAATTTGTCTGTTATTTATTCTATTTGTCATACATTTGATGTGTAGTGCAATTTTCAGAGATTAAAATGATATATCCCTAATTCTTGGATGCTCTTTGATCATGTTTATTCCTTTACTCCTTTAAACATTGCTGAATAATTGTATATGCATCCACTGGCTGACAAGTACATTCCCTCTTTGATGGGCTAATTATGGAGAGACACTAGTCTCTTCATAGTTAAGTTTGTAACTAGCTTTGAGCTGGAAGGCCAGTTTTGATCTCTCTTGTAGCTGTACTAGAATAAATCCATGTGACAGAAACTTAAGATGTATGGTATAGCTGGAGAAATTTTTGTGAAGTTTTGTGGTTAACTGTATGTTGCACCAGACATTATTTCATACTTTACTGTTAGAAAATTCTTTTCTACCTTATTGACTTCTCAGATACATTGCTTATCTCTGTGCTGGGAAAGCATGTCACGTTAGTTTTAATACTAGCAGATATGTTTAGCCTGATTCTCAAGGAATTTGGGAGATTTCAGCATTTCACTAGTAATCTTTTGAGGATTTTGTACAAGTTTCTGCTAGACTCCAAAGAATAGCAAGAACCCACACTCCACAGGATGGGTTATTCTCCTGCATGACCTCCCTGTCTTTGTATGGAGTTATACCTCACAGCTCTGTGGAATGGAAAAGCTAAATAAACCTTCCAGAAACGAGTTCAGAATAGCAGTGCTACAGAAAAAATATCCCCTGAAATTCCAAAAGAAATGTGTTATTAAAGCACGTCTGTGTGAGCAGAGCCAGCCCTGAGTATGTACCTGGTAAGAGACGTGCTGCTTGGCTAAATGAGGATGCTGTAGCTGTATTTAACAGCTGTTAATCTCCCTGGAGTAAAACCAGCTAATGTTACTGGCAAAGCTGGATCTCACCTGGGAATAATAACTTCTAATGTGTTAAATAGTAACAGCCATACTTCCTCTGATCCGTCACAAGGGACTCTGCTGGGACAGGAAACACAGTGAGACACGAACCATGTAAGGTGCAGAAACATATTCCCTGTCCTCCTATATAGATATATGCTCAGGATTCACCTGCTGGTGTCCTATTGGGTTACAGAGCCCTTGGGGCTCAAATACCAACAAAACCTGACCTGCTGGATGCTGAGGAGAAGGCAGAAAAAAAACCCAAACTACACAGAGCAGTCTGTTGGTATGGGAAAAATCCTTCCTATCCCTCACACCTGGCAATCAGGCTTTCCATCTGCAACACAAGAAAGCCAGCAATTAGATGCAGGGAGAGGCTGAAGCAGGCAATTGTAAACGGCAAACCTTCTGAGGATAGGGGCTGCTGTCAGGAAACTCACTGGACGGGAACCAGTAACTGGCCCAATTACAGGGTAAAGCTGTTTCTGGAAACTTTCATCTCAGCCTAACATTGTAATTCTGGAATTGCACGGGGCTCCATTTCCAGTTGAAACCAGTGTTGCTCTCTTACCTCGTGGAGAAGTCATCTTTATTTTGTGCAATATACTTATACTGATGCAATTTAACTATGGATTCAGTTATATATATGGTAAATGTGTGTGTTTACGTGCATATGTGTACAGAATATATGTGTGTATAAAGTTCTGCATCAGGGCAATCTCTTTTCATTCTGTAATGAGCAAAGTTGTGCTAGTATACATATGCACATAGATACACATTCTGATTGCATTCACGTTAGGGTGGGGGCTATAGTAGAAACTTTGGCTTGTGTTTTCTGCTGGTCAGAATATGATTTTATTTTTCACAGTATTTCCATTTTGACAGAAGGTTAAGTGTAGAGGCAGTGACAACACTAAAGGAAAAAAAACCTGCTTTCACTAGAAGAGTTCCTGTTTAAAGAGCTGGCTTAAGACATTTTATTAGGTAAAGCACCCTTTTGTCACCATAAGCTCTATTTATACTGGAAAGGCTTAGTGGAATAAAACAGCAAACTGTACATGATCTGGAAACCACACCAGGGGTTGCACCACTTCTGTTAGTGTAGCTTTTTTGTGCAGAGAAAACCTCAGTGCAGTGTTCTTTCATGCCTCTGGACAGGAAGGTTTAATGAAAAGGAGGTATGAATGGGTCTGTCGGTCTGGCACTGAATAAACACCTACTTAATTAACCTTAGTATAGTTTTCCTCAGTCTTTTAACCATTTTTGTGTCAAATTATGTGGTTCATTCCACAGACCTTCTAGCTACTTTTTACTACCCTGTTTGCAAACCCCATTGTTCCTATCTAGGAGAGCAAATATGAAAAGAAATTAAATTTCATTTTTCTGACTTGCGATGTCATTCTGACACAGTGTTCGTTAGCAGAGAGTGTGGTGGTGTGGTGAGAGCTATTAATTAATTTTTTTTTTCTCATGGTCTTTTTTTCTTTTCCCAGAGAAGCTCAGTCAGTTTCATCTTTTGAAAGTCTAATAAGTATTTTGAACATGTTAGAACTATAAATCTAGTATTGCTAAATCCTACAGAAAAAAAATTGCTTATGAAATATATTGATTACAACTGATAATGATTTTTCGCTCTCTCTTCACTGGAGAGAAATAAATAACTATGGAAGTACAATGGAATTGTCATGGCTGGAGCTTTTGCTTTAGTATGTTATAGAATCCTGTGAATACCCTTAGCAATAAGGCTTATTTTTCAGCATGATAAAGTTCATTGTCTGTGCTTCTAAGTTCTTACAGAATTTGATAGTGAATGCAAGTGATTAACAACTATATGTCCTCAGAATTCCTGATTTGTTTCCTGTGTCAGGGCTGTGAGTCTATTAAGAAGCAATTAGGGAGGATCTCCTTCAAGTCTCCTTCACATCAGGATTCTCCCTTTTTTGGTTCAGTTAACTTGAGGTGGGAGTTGCCTGTGATATTTTCTACATTTCACCTTCTAAGGTTATGGGCACTATTCATATGCCAGATCTCCCTCTGAGATGAATAAGTACGACTTTTATGAATTTTTCTTCACTTGTAGAATTTAATTTACATGAATAATTAGAGATGGATGACTTAAAACTCCTATTTAAAGAAGTAGCATCCTTTTGTTAGCCTATTGTCCAACTTTGGAACCCAATTGCTTTAAAAAAGATCTGGGCTCTTCTCCATAGGGATTTTCCTCTTTGTAGTTTTGCCTTGATCTAAATCAGCATGTTGTAAAGCAGATTTTGGGATGAGGTTTGACAAGGAAGAACTGTTATCTAGAGAACTAAAGGGACTTTCAATTTTCCCTCAGAGATGTTTGCAGGCTTTTTTTTCTACTGTGGTCAGGATTTGCGACCAGATTTATGACAACATTGTTTAATTCATGCTTCAAAATAAATAAATGAAGCGCTTAACTTCATTTAGTTCTTTGTGCTGTTTCCTGTGCTGTTATGGCTTTAATGAGCCCAGCTGCTCTGTAGAGTTGCTGAGGGTGGAAGCTGGACTGGGAGGGGAAGGAACAGCTTCTCTTTGAAGTGCTCCTGTGGCAGGATCACTAAAGCAAGGCTTCAAAAGGGAAATTCCTGTTTCCCTTCTTTTCCTACTTCAGTGGGCTTGATGGCAGCAGATAAATTTGGGAGCTGCACTAAGGCTTTCACATTCAGCTTCTCAGCCATTTGATGCCAAGCTTCAAGGGGAAACTGTGGGGAGAGAGAAAAGGAAAGAAAAGGAAAGGAAATAAAAAACTGGAGGGAAAAGCAAGAAGTTTATAACTGCTCTTTACCTGTGCCCATCCCAGAACAGCACCTACCCATGCTCTTTGTGCCCATCTGACACAGTGCTGGAGCTAGGAAAGCTAAAGTTGCCTGTATTTACAAGATTTGTTTTCCTAACAACACTGAAAGCAGCCAGTGGTCTTAGGCCACTAAGAGGAGAGACAGTTCAGATTTAGCAGTGTTAAGTAGGGGAAGGCAACAGAAAAACTATTCCACTGAGTGGAGGGGAGGAAGCGAGGTAAAAAAGAGAATGCGATAGCAGTAACAGTGTTATGTGTCTGCTGTGGAACCTCAATAGGGTCTTCCTTCTTTTTCCTGAAGACAGCCATCTCCTTAGGTGTTAAGCAATAACAGTGGCTTACTACAGGGAGACTTTTTAAAATTTTAAACTTTAAAATTTATTTTTAATGCGTTCTAAAATTCTACTATAGCTATAGATCAGAGTGCAGTTGTTCTTATAAGGTGTATAAAATATATTCTGTACTTGTCTGTGTGCCTTCTTTAAATATTTGAGGCTAAACCAACCCCTGGATCTAAGAACAGCAATTGGTTTGTTGTTTTGTTTTGTTTTGTTTTGTTTTGTTTTGTTTTTCTCTCAGGAACAGTGTTTCAGGGAGAGATGGACTATTTTGTACCTCTCCGTAGCAAGTTTCATGGCAGAGTTTCTAGGAGCATGTAGGCAGTTCAATTGGCTATGTCTCTACTGTTTGGAGAGGCCTAGAACTCTGATGGATCTCATCCTCTTTCTCAGACACGTTACAGCTTGATTGCACTTTTAGTTTACGGTTTATCATGTGGGGAAGGGAACGGTGGTTTTGGAGCGGGTGCTCAGCAGACCTCTTTGAACCCACTGTCTGCTGCACACAGCTGTAGGCACCCAACCTTAGTGACCTCCCTGGTCCCTTCTAGTCCTGTGCTCCTAAAAGGAGATAGCCGCATTAACACTACTGAACTGATGCCTCTTTCCTGATACATATACTGGTTGTGTTTAAACACGTAATAAGTGTGGATCGCTTAGCAGTTGTCACGTCAGTCTTCTGTACATGAAAGAGGACTTAGTTTAAATAGCAACGTTCAAGAGTGTCCTGAATATTTTTTACCTGCTTATATCCTGTAAAGTTGTGGAGTAACACTGGCAGTTCTTGTGTTCTTTCTTACCACTGTAGTAGTCTGACAAGCCCTTGGAGTGCTTGGTTATATAGCCAAGGTGTTTAGATAACGAAAGATAGTTTGCATCATTTCAAATAAAACATACTTCTTGTGTGCCTGACTTTGCAGAGCTAAGAGATCTAAAATGCTCTTTTTATCTTAAGGCTTTTTTCATGAAATTTGTTCATCAGTAAAGTTATGGGTTTTTTTTTTTTTTTTTGTTTTTTTTTTTTTTTTAAAAGGGGAACTATATTAGAGATATCAAATTGCTCCCAATGGATTATTGTTTTCTGATCCTTCTAAGGGACTTCTGTCTTCTAATGGAAAGACCTGGAGGCATTCTGAAAGCTCAAAGGAGTGAATGGAAGCTTTTTTCCTTTGATTTTTACACATCTGTAATATCAAAAACTACTCAGCTAATTCTTTATTCATCTAAGTTTGCGCAAGAATCATAGAAGATACCTTAAATATGTTCTTTGACCTGAATTTCGGTACAGATAATACTCTGAAATAAAATATGCTTCACACCACAATAACCAGGTAGCATCAATTTACATCACTGTTTTTGCTATACGTGACTGTGCAAGCCTCTATCCTTTTTTTTTTTCCTCTAATTCTTTGCTTCTCCAGAATGATGAATCAGTTATTTTCATGTTCTCATACAATGCATAAAGGTTTTGAAAATTTTAACTGAGGGTTTCTTCCTGACTCTTTTTGCTCCTAGATATTTTTAAGGCAAGGGGGAGAAGTAATTTGTTGTGTATTTTTTTCCTTCCTCAGAACTTCAGACAACAGGGTAAAGAAGTTTATAGTTACCTTATAAATCTTTTAGTTATTTGAGGAGGGGGAACAAATCAAAACAGTCAGTTTATTCCAGCATAGGCTTGTATTTTTTTCTTGGACTTTTAGTTCCACAGTTTTGGTAGAAACCACCTTTGATTTTTACAGAAACCTACCCCCCCCAAAAAAAAGATACCTGCCAGGATCTCAATTTTATTTTTTTCTCTTTTTCTTCTAATGTTGTTTCTAATCTCTTCTCTGTCTTATTTTATGACCTGTTCGTATTCCCCGTTTATCAGATCTTTGGTCTTGGCCTCACAGATTTGTTGTCATCCTTAGATTCTCAGCATCTTCTTGAAATCTCCATGTGGCATCTACTAGCTCTTTCCATTATTTTCAGTTATCCTCATCCCACTGGAGAAAATCTGAAATCAACTACCCATACACCGTTGTCAGCAACCATCTCTCTCCCTTCTCCATATATAAGCCTGTTGAATGCCACATTTGAAGCTGCTATATGACTCTTCATTCCTCCACTCATGCCTCTTTTATGTCCAGTGTCATTGTTTAAACCTACAACTGTAACCTTTGATCATCTCCCCTTTTTTTGATCATCTTCATAAGTTTAGTTTCTAAGTTGGTTCCATAACCCTGGATGTCTTTCGTGCTTCAGTGACTGTTGGTCACATCCTCAATTGAAATTTCATCACTCTGGCCTTGCTTCACCCTCTTAACTGTTGGTTCATCACCTGCTTATGCTGAGACACATCCTTTACTTTCCTATCTAAAATGTGTTAAACTCTAAAGCTCTTCTCTCTCGTCTCAAAAAATCGTGCTGATCTACCTCTTTCCACCTAGAGATAAAATTCTTGCTTTACATCAAGAACAAATTCTCTCTGTTGTCTACACAGTTTCAGTGCACGTCATTAGATAACCATTGGCACAGTGTCCTATGCATGTGTTAGGTCTTGAGTTGGCAGTTGAATCTGCAACATTTAGAACTGTTTAACTGTTCTAAAGCACTTTTCTTCCATGTTTCTATGTAATTGCTTTAAAAACTATTTTGTTTTAATATGGCTTTGTTTTGATATGGCTTTTACAAAATGAGTTGCACAATTTAGTTGCTTGTTGTGTGAAAAAAATACTTCCTTTTTGTTTTTTGGTTTTTTTTGTTTTTTTTTTGTCCTGTTGTCTAAAAACTGAAATATAGCCCAACACTTCAACATTGTGATTAAGCCTAGATGGAAAATGCAACGCTTGCTATGAAATTGTGAAGGGTACATTTGGTCAAAAGTTAAGTAATGTTTTTGTGTTATTTTGGTTCATAAAATTCTCTAACAGAATATTGTAATTAATAATTCCAGTTAAAAATCAGTTGAAAGTGATAGTTTATGGTCAAGTTACAAAGTTCTAAAAATAGGTCTGACAGAGCACTGGCTTCTTCAGGAACTTATATTATATACCAGTTAACCACTGATTATCTTTCAACAAAGAGGAAAGAAAGAGATTAATTAGCCATCACACAATGACAATTAGACAGAACTAGTAGAAACCGAAACTCTTTTGAAGTCTCTCTGGAGGTATGACAATGAGGGGTAGAAACAGCTGAATTTTTTAAAGGTTATTTATTAAAAATGTATTTAAAGACAAAAAAAGACACAAGTAACTATATGAAGCAGGAAGACACACTTGTTTTGGTTAAAAAATAATCTGCTTTTAGGTTTTGTTTGTTTCTGTTTTTAAACAGATGTATGTGCTTGCATCCTTGTACTTCAGCAGCAAGTGGATTCATTATGATCATTAGTTTCCTGTGGTGGTGTTACACCAGGTACATTTTCATCAGTATTGCTGCTAGTATCATCAGCTATTGTGAAGATTAAGATAAACAGAAGATTATTTCCTTGTACAGTCAATAAGAGTCTTAATTTCAAGGAAGATGAAGAGCCAAATCCCAAGACAGCATAAGCACCTACACCTCCCATTGATTCATCCTTTTGAGCCCCTCTCAGGAGCTAAGTATAGTAATAATGGCACTAAATTGCTGCTTAGATCTGAATGCAGTGTTTTAACAGTCTTAGTTCATCAGCAAAGTTTATTTCATTTTTTTTTTTTTTTCTTCTTCCTGCTAATCTAACCTTTTTTAGTCCTTTCAGCTCATTACCGAGTCAGGAACATCATTGTCTAGTGTATTTCCTCAATGTCTGCTATCTCTTCCTCTTGCATTTAAAGAAATTGTTACTGATTCACTATAATCATTGACATTTTGTCTGCTTTCATTTGTTTCTGTACCACTAGCTGTTTCTTCAATTTCATTATTATCAAACAGCTCTTCAGTGATAGACTGCTGTTCCTCATCTTTATATTGATAGTTTTATTTTCACATGCACCATCCTGATTTTCAACATCTTCAGTGCAGTCGTCAGAAGATGAGTCATTTGCAAAAGACAGATTTTCATTACTGGAGTCATCTTTAGAGTCAGAATGTGTTGGTCTATTCTCAGAGATATTGTTTGCTCCTCTGTGCCTTTCATTATCTCTTGGAAGGGATGTGCCTGATGTACTTGCTTGGTCATTATCCAGATAATTGAAATCAAATGTACTTATTTTGTAGATTAAACAAGAACATTTTTTATTGTGATTGTTTGTCTTTGAAGTATTAAAAACATCTTAGTATAAATGTTGAACTTAATTTCACTCACTATTTAAACATTAGTGTAAGAAATATTTTCATGCAATAGGTAAAACAATGTTAATTTTTAATAGGTTTGCTTAATGGAAATATATATATTGATATAGTATCATTTTGTAAAAATTGGAGGAAGATACATAGAAGTGCAGCTTCTGGTATCTTCTGTATAAAGATTGTTATTTGCATACATTACAGCAGTTACTGGTAAAGGACAGAAATGGTAGATGGTAAGAAAGTTAAGCATGGCCGTAAGCTGCATTTGGGTAATATTTCTATCCAGTAGAAGAGTAGAAGGCATAGAAGAAAGTGCACATATGTAATAGAGCAGAGTTGGCAGGGTGTGAGACTGTCCCAGCTTACTTGCCCAGCCTGCGCTAGTAATGTTTACTCTCTCCACAGTCCATGGAGAAAACTTCCTGGGGTAATGTCAGTCCACATGTTGTAAGTGTTTGAGCAGAATATGAATTGTTGTCTGGAGCTATTTTTCTCCATACACTGATTACAAATTGAGCCTACATGTCCAACTGCTGAAGCTAGGTGAGAAGTATCCTTCCCAAAAACATGTTAGATAAGTTGGTGACTCTTGCTGATGCACAAGCCTGTTCCTACCCAGTTGCTTTTGAGGGGCGTGTTCACTACCCATTCCCTGGAAGTCAGCTCTATTGACTAGTCACTGTTAGATGTCCTTTTATGTTTATGTCACACCAAGCTTTTGCTATAAATGACATGAGGCACTTAATACTTTGACTTCCCCTGCAGCTTTTTCTTTGTCAATAACTCTGTGCAGTTGCTTTAATTGCAAGCCATATAACTTTAAAAAAACAAAAACAAAAACAAAAACAAAAAAAAACCTCAAGTATTTTAGAAATAATTTTAGTGAAAAGATCAGTTTCCTACTAGATAAGTTTAGCACTTGCTTGGAAATAATGTTCTTTAACACAGTGAACATCACAGTGAACTAGAACAAATGGCAAGATCTTCAACTATGACTTCTTGCAAATTACAATATTGATGTTAAATCCTATCAAGAGTCCATGCAAAGTTTTACAACTTTACATTTATAACATACCCATCACTTCAGCATCTATGTACCAAGTGCACCAATTAATTAATTAAATATTAATAAATTAAAATCTGGTTGTGGATTATGGGAAAAAAATTATGTTCCCTAGCTTTTGTTACTTTTTTTTCATAGAATCATAGAATACCAGGTTGGAAGGGACTTCAAGGTTCACCTGGTCCAACTTCTCTTGGCAAAAGAACAGTCTAGACAAGATGGCCCAGCACTCTGTCCAGCTAAATCTTAAAAGTGTCTGATATTTCAGAATCCACCACTTCCCTGGGGAGATTATGCCAATGGCTGATTGTTCTCACTGTGAAAAATTTTCCTCTTGTGTCCGCAGAATCTCCCCAGGAATAACTTGTGTCAATGTTGTGGTTTAAACACAACTAGCAGAAAACACCACACAGCTGCTTGCTCACCCTTCCCCCTCCCAGGGACAGGGGAGGGGATTAAAGGGGTAAAGGGAAAAGAGACTCGTGTGTTGAGATACAAACACTTTAATAACTAAAATACAATAAAACAGAAAATAATAATGATAAGAATAACGTACAAAAATGCAAATATACAGATGAGTGATACACAGTGCAGCTGCTCACTGTTTGAGAACCAAGGCCCAGCCTGTTCCTGGCTGATGATCCTGGAGCAGAAAAAGTCCTGAAACCGCAAACCCAGAAAAGAGAGAAGAGCCAAGAGTCCAACAGTAAGAGAGCTGACCCAAAGAGAGTCCGACTGAGAGAGAGAGAGCGCTTCCAGACAGATTCTCATAATATACTGGGCATGACGTGCATGATGTGGAATATACCATCGGCCAACTGGGGTCTCGATCCTAAACCTAAGGTTGAATTCTAAGTCAGTAATTGGGGCTGTGCTCCCTCACAGCTTCTCTTGCACCTGCACACGGCAAAACACGAGAAGTTGGAAATATCTTTGACTGTCCTGGCAGCAACTGTGAACATCGGTATTTTATCGGCCTTCTTTGGAGCACAAATTTGTGCTCTTTGGACCACAAATCCAAAACATAGACTTTTACTAACTAGTGTGAAGAAAGTTAAATCTGTCCCACCCAAAACCAGGACAACTCTGTCCCCTCATCTTTTCAATGTGACCACTTGTAAAAAGAGTCTCCATCTTTTTTGTAGCCACCCTTTAAATACTGGAACATGGTGATAAGCTCTGCCTTCTTTTCTCAAGGCTGAACAAACCCAATTCTCTCATCCTTTCCACATATGGCAGGCTTCCCAGTGCTTAGATCATCTTTGTAACCCTTCTTTGGACCCTCTTCAGCCTGTCTGCATCTTTTTTGCATAGCAGGGACCAGAACTGAACACAGTATTCCAGGTGTGGCCTGACAAGCGCTGAATAGAGTGGGATAATGACTTCTTTATCTCTGCTGGTGATGCCCTGGTTGATGCAACCCAGCATCCTGTTAGCTTTGTTTGCCACAGCAGCACACTGTTCACTCATATTGAGGTTGTTGCCCACTAGGACACCCAGAGCTGCTCTGCAGCTGGGTAGATCCCAGCCTGTGCTGCACTCCTGGATTATGTCTTCTGTGGTGCAAGACCTTACATTCGTCTTTGTTGAACTTCATAAGGTTCTTGTTAGCCCACTCTTCCAGCCTCTCCAGGTCTTCCTGCAGAGTGGCTCTCCCTTACAAAGTGTGTGATTCCCCACTCCATTTAGTATCATCAGCAAACTTCCTCAGCATACGCTTGATCCCATCATCCAGATGACTTATGAAGATACTAAACAGCGTTGGGCCCAATATTGATCCCTGGGGTCCCCACTTGTGTCAGGATGCCAGTGTGAAAAGGAGCTATTTATCACCACCCTCTGGGTGTGCCTGTCAGCTGGTTCCCCACTCGACCACTTGTCTAGACCGTAACGCATCAGTTTCCCTAGGAGGAGGCTGTGGGAAACTGTACCAAAAATCTTGGTGAAATCCAGGCAGATAATGTCCACTGCTTGCTCCATATCAACCGAGCAGGTTACTTTGTGGTAGAAGGCAACCAAGTTTGCCCAGCACAATTTGCCCTTGGTGAATCCATGCTGGCTTTTCCCAATCACATGCTTCATTTGACTTGCGGTAACTCTCAGGAAGATTCGCTCCAAAACTTTCCCAGTGATTGAAGTAACACTGATGGGCTTATAATTTCCTGGATCCTTCTTTAAGACCTTCTTGTAGATGAGGGTGACATTAGCCTTCTTCCAGTCTTCTGGGATGTCCCCTGATCTCCACAACGTCTCAAAGATTATGGAGGGCAGCCTCACAACAATGTCACCCAGCTCTCTTAACACTCTTGGGTGCATAACATCACGGCCCGCTGAATTGTAGGGGTCAAGCTCCTGTAATTGTTCACATATCAACTCTTCATTCACTGACAGTGGGTCTGTGTTTGTATCAACATACGTTTTTGTTCCCAAGGCCTGCAGCCCAACAGTGCTGGTAAAGACAGAGATGAAGAAAGTGTTAAGAACTTCTGCCTTTTCGGGGTAGTTGGTGACTAATTCACTTCTGTTTTTTGTTGCTTTTATAGGCATTTCCAAATCTGGGGAAGTAGATTTAAGCTATGGAATTTTATTATGCATATCTATAACACTGTTATGAAATTTGAATCAATATGTTCTGTAGTGCTTAATTCCCATCAATGTCAGCCTCCCTAAAATCACTGTGCTTGTATTTTCTTGTACACATTGTGTCTTCTTGACTTAATATTTCTAATACTGTTTGTACAAGATGTTCTGTAGATGCAGCCTTATAGTGCTAATCATGCTTGGCTTGTTCCCTTGAACTAGATCCAGAATAACCTCCTTTTGCACCAGGGATATACTCTTTGAAGAGTCCTTACATCTAGTGGAGGGATTTAGAGTCTCAAAGAATGTGATCTAGGTAAGGCCATCACTCTCCATATTTTTACCTAAAGTAGGGAGGGAATTAAAGCACCTTAAAGTTTTGGTTAATGGAAGGGAATTCGTATATTGCAATAAGTTTTGCTAGCATTGACACATTATTTTGCTTTTTTATAGAATCATAGAATCACAGAATCA
>NW_010125893.1:0-2574 GCF_000699245.1 Pterocles gutturalis | reverse complement strand
TGAGCCCATGGATCCCTCCAAGCCGCGTCCATTTAAAATGGTTTTTCCAGAATTCTCACTAAGGAAAGCGGCTTCCCGCTTCCCAAACAACCTGGCAGAAGCTGCTGCCAATCGTACGCCCGAAATCAAAGTGTGAAACCAGGCACAGTCCAGCTGGGAGGGCAGGCTGGCCGCACGCAGCCGCTGAACCTGCTCCTCCCCAGGCACCCAGACCCTGTCCCGGGGTCCTACCCAGCCCGGAACACCCCCGTGTTTGCCCACAGCAGCCTCGAGATTTTATTTCTTTTTTCCCCTCCTTTGCAAGGCTTAGAAAGTCAGCAAAAGCTCGATGCAGAGCTTTGCAAAGCCGGCAGGAAAACACAGCTGTGACACCTAACACCCAAACGACTTTTTTTTTCTTCTTTTTTTTTTTTCTTTTTTTCAAATGGAAAATTAATTAGAAAACATTTAGCATTAACCAAGAAGAGCAGGAGTCATCTCCTGGTGCAATGTTAATCCTGCTTTAGCTACCTACAGCTGCAAGCATCTCCCTTCGCACACCTTAGGGCTCGTCCCCATGCCGGAGCATCCTTTGAAAGGCAAAACCGCCCCTTGCCCTGGCTGGGGGTCCAGGGTGGAGCAGCCCCAGGCCAGGACCCCCTCCATCACCCCAGCTGCCCACAACCCCAGGCGTGAGGATGCACAAGCCTCGAGTTAAAGCAAGGACGGGGTGTTCAGGAGGCAAATAAAATAAAACAGGCTATGCAGCGATGTTACAGTGCCCTCCAAAGGCACCGGCACATTTCCACCGCAACCGTCTCTGAGTACAGACACGTACGAACGCTCCGACCCAATGCAAAAATTCCCAGACAAAAAAAAAAAAAAAAAATTAAAAGGCATTTATCTGCCAGTCCTGAGCCGGAATGGACAGTCAGACAGTCATTTAACCAGCCTTATAATAAAATGCATGACTCTTACCTTCATCAAGTGTTTATTGACCCATTTAGTGAAGGTTTTCTTTTGGACCCTGTCCCGTTCATCTGTCAAAAGAAGACAAAGACGGCTCTTGGTCAGTGTTTCTCATGCAGAAACTCAAATGACTTTGAAATGACGGGAAGAGACGGAGGAATCACTGCCAGTGCCAGGACCGCCGGCCGGATCCCGCGCCCGCGGAGGGGAACAGAGGCTGGTTATTCAGGGGGTAGCGCAGGACGGGGCCGTTCGGGGGGTCCGATGCCTGGCAAGAATGAAACACACGGCTTTTTAGGGAGAAACAGGGTTATATAAATAAAAGCAGCACAGATGACTGGGACGGGTGTAGCTACAGCTGGCAGCAGCAACTGAACCCCCAAAATACGACCCCCTGGCTGGGACTCCCATGCCTCCCATCCCCCAGGGAGGCAGCACAAGGAAGGAGAGGGGTTTGCCGGAGCCCCCCCAGCTTTAGGAGGGTGTCCCCCTCCCCTGCCCGCTCCCGGGAGGTTTAAGGCATTACATAAACCCCCCAGATGTCCCACGAGAGGCCTCTGCCAGGCACCAGCAGCGTGTGCAATTAGCAGCTTATTCTGCGGCTGTATTTTTGGTTCATTGGATTGCAGGATTTAGTGTTTATATCCGTCCCGCGGCTCAGCCCAGGGCGCCCTGGCTGCAGCTCCCAACGCCGGCGGGACAGGGTGATAACGTGGGTCCCATCCCTGGGGGGGTCCCAGTCCCCCACGGGGCGAGGGGACGGGAGATGGGTGGCGATGTCCCAGCGATGTGGGATGGGGAGCTGCCCCAGGCTTTGCCCTGCCTGTTGTCGGTGCAAAAATAACATCGCACGGAGCAAAGGCAAACAGGGTGAGAGCCAGGGACGTGGGATGGGGCCGGATTTCGGCAAACCCACCCCGTGCCACTCCCCTGCAGGGCTGGAGGTAAGGGGACATCAGCTGGAGGATGAAGGCGATAACCAAACGGCTGCGGATGGGGACAGCCCCGCAGAAGAAGGCAAAGGGAGGTGAAGCTCCGCTCGTCAACGGTGAAGAGCAAATTTCCGAGCTGAAGCTCCGCTCACCAACGGTGAAGAGCAAATTTCCAAGCCCAGCCCAACCTCCCAAGTTGGGGATCCCTGGGATAAAGTGGGAAAGAACGACACCCACTACCCAAGGCACCCCTTTGATGCCAGGGTCCACCAGGCAGAAGCACCCTTGCTGTGGTTTTAAGCCAAAAAACCAAGAAAAGGGAGAAAACCAGCATCTCCCATCCCGGGCTCATGCTCCACGTGTCCTGCCTGGAAAACCAGCATCTCCCATCCCGGGCTCACGCTCCACGTGTCCTGCCTGGACACCCCCACGTCCCCCTTCCTGGGGTGGGGGTCCCTGGGCCCCAGGGAAAACCTCCCCATGTCTCAATCCCCGCAGATTTGAAAGCACCACCCAACGTGCCTCTTCCTCCTCCTCCTCCTCCTCCGCCCTGTGGTTTCCCCACCCAAACACACCCCGGTACAACACCCGGCACGGCACCGGCACAGCCTCCCACGCCTCCCCTCCGTCCCCCGGCCACGGCACGTAACCACGTGCTGAAAGCTACCCCCTGGACAACCCACCGCCCCCCACC
>NW_010125892.1:0-480 GCF_000699245.1 Pterocles gutturalis | reverse complement strand
ATCTGACTCGAGTTGCCAGTGCCGGCACCAGGCAGGTTGAGGTGCCGGTGCCACGTCCCCGGGGCCAATGGTCAGCACTGACACTGCCCCTGTGGCACAGGGACCCCCGTGGGACCATTCCTTCCCTCCCTCCCACAGACCCCATCCCTAGCGGCTGATGCTCCCGCAGCACTGCCAATGCCCGGCACCGGTGCAGCATCCCAGCGAAGCACAGCACTGGCACAGCATCACGGCAAAGCATGGCACTGGTGCAGCATCCCAGCAAAGCGCGGCACTGGCACAGCATCACGGCAAAGCATGGCACTGGTGCAGCAACCCGGCAAAACTCAGCACCAGCACAGCATCCCGGCAAAGCTCAGCACTGGCACAGCATCCCGGCAAAGCGCAGCACTGGCACAGCATCCCGGCAAAGCACGGCACCAGCACAGCCTCCCGGCAAAGCACGGCACCAGCACAGCATCCCGGCAAAGCGCAGCACTG
>NW_010125891.1:0-2241 GCF_000699245.1 Pterocles gutturalis | reverse complement strand
GAAATAGTTCGACCTAAGCCTCAGGCACCACAGAAGCCGCTTCGGTGGAAGGTGCGCATGTCTGACGATCGTATCTCAGCGTTAGCGCCTGTTCCCGCGGCGCTGTGGTCCCCTCCCCCCACCGGGCGCCGCTTCCCCTGTGGCTCCGCATAGTGAAGCTGAGTCACTAAATAAACGGCTACGCCAGAACGCAGAGCCGAGCCGCAACCATCGTCTCCTCCAGCAGAGAGTGATTCGGCTGATGAATTAGATTCATATCCTCCAGTAACTCCACCTATCACAAATATGCCACTTACACCCCCCAGTAAGGAAATGGGGAAGATCAATGGAGGATTTGGAATGAAAGACTTGATCAGCGTTATCGGATTTACAAGATCGTTTAGCAAAATTAGCATAATCACAGGAAAAAGGCACTGATGTGGTGGACTAAAATCCCGTCACCACCCACTAATTCCCCGACGAGCTTGAACACCAATGCGGGTATATCAGCAGAGAATCCGGCAACAATAAGATGGAAAGAACTGATTAAGGACGCTTTACTAGATGGGGTTTTCTTGCCGATAGACGTCCCTCAAGCTTTTCCTGTGATAACCGGACCACAGGGTGAGAGAGGATGGCAACCTATAGACTGGAAAGCAATGAAAGAGTTAAAGGCTGCAATTTCACAGTATGGTCTTACTTCCAGCTATACTCAGCAAATGATTAGCGCCTTGCTTGCGAGTACGATCTTTACGCCTACCGATTGTTCCCGGGTAGCTGGAATACTGCTCACTCCCTCGCAAATGCTGCATTTCAAAAGTGCTTTGGAGTGCTTGGCGGACAGAGCTGCAGACGATAATCTACAGCGCGCGCCGACAGACCCGTTACACGGAGTGACTTCTGAAATGTTAGTGGGTCGCGGTCGTTTTGTGTCAGACCAAGCGCAAGTGCATCTCGCTACCGAAATTTTGATTCAAGTGCAGCAGCTGGCTTTAGCAGCGTTGAAATCAGTTCCGGAAGCAGGCAAACCGACTCCTTCCTACGTCGCTGTGAGACAGCAACAAAATGAGCCGTACGTGAATTTTATCGATCGCCTTACGGAAGCAGTAGAGAGAAATATTGATTTAGCACCTAAGGCGCGGGAATCGGTTTTAATGTCGTTAGCTATAGAAAATGCTAATTCACTGTGTAAGCGCATTTTGCAGGTGTTACCAAAATCCGCGGGGCTATGGGAAATGTTGGATGCTTGTTCGAAAGTGGGATCGGCGGAAGAACATGCAGGGTATAGGGCTAATGTTTTCGCAGCGGCAGTAAAACCTTTGATTCGTCTGGGTCGGGGAGATCAAGGTACCCCCTCCGGGTTATGTTGTTTTAGTTGTGGGAAAATGGGTCACATGCAAAAGCAATGTAAACAGGCTAATTCACAAAGGGGTCAAAAAATGAATCTAAATAACAATCCGGACCATCCGGCAAAATGTACAAAATGTGGTAAATCTGGTCATCAAAGTCCGGTATGCTATTCTTGCTTTAAGAAAGACGGGACCCCTTTGGGAAACTTCAGTCGGAGCGGGAAGACACCTCACACTACGACAACAAATCAGGGTGCCGGGACCGCCTCTCCGCAGCCTCCCGAGGGAGCGCCGGAGTGGATGTGGAAACAGCGGTAGACTATACTATCTGATACTTCGGTGCATTGTATTCCCTCTAAACTCCAGGGTCCTTTGGGTCACAGTCTCTGTGCTTTATTGTTAGGACGTTCATCCACATCTCGAAAAGGGGTTTTTGTGCTACCTGGTGTAATTGATGCTGATTTTTACGGGTACAATTGGAATCATGGTGCAAACATGGTCTCCAACTACTCACATACCAAAAGGATCAAAAATAGCTCAATTAATACCCTTTGAGGCAAAAGTCCCCCAAGCACATTACAAAGTTCGGGGAGATCAAGGGTGGGGATCTACAGGTATGCCACAAATTTATTTTGCATTGGATATTCTAAAAAATAAACCAGAAGTGCGAGTGACCCTAAAGGAGCCTGGAGGAGAAATCACATCTTATTGACACAGGAGCAGACGTCACTACAATACCTAATGGGAAATGGCCGAAAAATTGGCCACTTCCGACACCTACTGGTGGTGTGACGGGTATCGGAGGAATTCAAGTCACTCAAGTCAGCGTGAGAGTAACTGAAGTACAGCTAGCAGATGGCACCTCTGCGAATATCAGACCCCATGTATTACAGACTCCTATTGCACTTTTGGG
>NW_010125890.1:0-3359 GCF_000699245.1 Pterocles gutturalis | reverse complement strand
TGGATGGATGGATGGATGGATGGAAGGGGAGACCAATTGATGGATGGATGGATGGATGGATGGATGGATGGATGTTCATGCCCTGCATTGTGTCTCCTCTCTGTTTCATCAGCATCTAAACCAGAGGAGGAACCACCATTACAGCCCATCCTGGGTGAGCTCACGGCCTTCCAGGTCACCCCCGAATCCATCCAGCTGCAGTGGAGCGTCCCCGAGGGCACCTTTGACTCCTTCACAGTGCAGTACAGGGACGCACAAGGCCAGCCCCAGGTGCTGCCCGTGGACAGTGGTTTGCGCACAGGGACCGGGCCTGGGCTGCCCCGTCGCTCCGCTACAAGTTCAACCTGTATGGGATGTGGGGTCGCAAACGTCTGGGCCCTGTGTCCACCAATGCCGTCACAGGTGAGGGCATCTGCTGGGCCCTTCCACGTCCCCTTTGAGCTCTGTTTTTGGAGCAGGGCAGGAGCTGGGACAGGGCTTGTGCTCGGTGCCGTGGTCCTGGTGGGAACTGGGAACAGCTGTTGGGTGCTGACAGATGGATGGCTGGAGGGGTGGGAGCAGGGAGGGCTGGAGGAATGGAGGGATGGGCTGATGGGTGGAGGGATGGATGGATGGTGAACGATGGCATTGATGGGTGGTTGAATCAATGACGGACAGAGAGCTGAGTTTGGGGCTGGTTCATGCACTCGGTGGTTTGGACGTTTGGATGGAGACATGCTTGGATGGAAGGGTGGAGGTGTGGATGGCTGGCAGGTTGATGGATTAAATGAATGTTTTGGTGTTTGGATGGTTTCAGGGAGGGATGGATTGAAGGAGTGACTGAAGGAAAAGGGATGGATGCATGGATGGATGGATGGATGTTGGGACAGTTGGCTGGCTGTTTGGAGGCTCTACTGAATGGTGTGATGGTTGGATGATTCAATGTAGGGATGGATTAAAGAAGCAAGTGAAGGAAAAAGTGGATGGTGGGGCAGGTGATGGGATGGATGGATAGATGGATGGATGGATGGATGGGTGGGTGGATGGATGGATGAATGAATGGATGGATGGATGTATGGATGTTCACACCCTACATTGTGTCCTCTCTCTTTCAGCTGCAGCTGAGCCAGAGGATGAACCACCATTGCAGCCCATCCTGGGTGAGCTCACGGTCTCCCAGGTCACCCCCGACTCCATCCAGCTGCAGTGGAGCGTCCCCGAGGGCACCTTTGACTCCTTCACGGTGCAGTACAGGGACACACAAGGTCAGCCCCAGGTGCTGCCCGTGGACGGTAGTTCACACACAGTGACCGTGCCTGGGCTGTCCCCGTCACGCCGCTACAAGTTCAACCTGTATGGGGTGTGGGGTCGCAAACGTCTGGGCCCTGTCTCCACTGATGCCGTCACAGGTGAGTGGGGCTGTGGGACCATCTGTGCCCCCGCTGGCCCTGGGTTTGGGGTGTGGCAGGAGCTTGTGCAGCGGGGACATCTCTTGGGTGTTGGCTGTTGCGTTGACGTAGGAATGGGAGCAGGTGAGAGAGGGATGGATGGATGGATGGATGGATGGATGGATGGATGGTGAATGAGGACTTTGATGGATGGCTGGATCGAATGATGGACAGACAGATGAGTTTCTGGCTGTTTTGTGGATTCAGAGGTTTGATTGATTGGACAGAGACACGGTTGGATAGAAGGCTGGTGGTGATGATGGCCCATAACTTGATGGATTAAATTAAAGTTTAGATGTTTATATTATTTGATGGACAGATGAATTGAAGGAGTGACTGAAGGAAAAAGTGACAGATGGAAGGAGGAATATATGAGGGTGTGGCTGATTGGTGGACATGATGGTTGCTTGAAGGGTTGGATGGATTGTTTGAGAAAGTGTGGCTAGGTGGATTTATGAGTAGAAGGTGGGATAGATGGAGATGCATCTTTCTGAATGCCTAGAGAACTCGATTCTTGTGGGATGGATGGAGGGGTGGGTGGATGATTGGATGGATGGATGGATTGATGGAGAGATGTTGGATGGTTGAGTTTGTGGCTGGTTCATAGACTGAGTGGTTGAAAGAACTTTATCAATGCATGGTTGGATGGAAAGAGAGAAGGGAGGGTGGATGGATGGATGGATGGTCATCCCCTGCCTTGTGTCCTCTGTGTTGCAGCCTCATCTGAGCCAGAGGGAGAAGCACCATCGCAGCCCATCCTGGGTGAGATCACGGCCTTCCAGGTCACCCCCGACTCCGTCCAGCTGCAGTGGAGGGTCCCGAAGGGCACCTTTGACTCCTTCACAGTGCAGTACAGGGATGCACAAGGCCAACCCCAGGTGCTGCCCGTGGACGGTGGTTCGCGCACGGTGACCGTGCCTGAGCTGTCCCCGTCGCGCCGCTACAAGTTCAACCTGTATGGGATGTGGGGTCGCAAACGTCTGGGCCCCATCTCCACCAATGTCGTCACAGGTGAGAGCGTCTGCAGGTCCTGCCCATGTCCTGTTTGAATGCTGGTGTTGGAGTGTGCCATGAGCTGCGACAGGGCTTGTGCTGGTGCCTTGGGCCTGGTGTGAACTGGGGACAGTTTCTTAGTGCTTCCTTAAGGATGCATGGATGAGAGCAGGGACTGTTACATGGACGGAGGGTTGGATGAATGGTGGGGTGGGTGGTTGGAGTTTTGGATCAATGGATGGTTGTTTGGATGGATGGATGGATGGATGGATGGATGGACAGATGGATGGATGTAAGGATGGTTGGGTAGATTAAAGGAGGACCAGACAGGAGGATGTTTGGTTGGTTGAACAGATCCATGGCTGGATTGGTGACTAACTGTGCCATGAAGCTGTGTCAGGGGAAGTACAGACTGGACATCAGGAGAAGGTTCCTCACTGAGCGGGTGGTCGGTCACTGGAACAGGCTCCCCAGGGAAGTGCTCGTGGCATCAAGCCTGTCAGAGTTCAAGAAGTGTCTGGATGATGCTCTTAGTCAGAGGGTTTAGTGTCAGGTAGTCTGGTGAGGAGCAGGGAGTTGGACTCAGTGATGCTTGTGGGTCCCATCCAAGAGGATGTATTCTGTGAGTGTTTTGTTCTATGTTTTTGTGAAGGGGTTTTTGATGGATTAATGAATGGATGGCTCTTTAGGAGTACAGGTGGGTGGCTGGATGGATGGATGGATGGACGGACAGATGGGGTGTAGAAACCAGAGCTGGACAGATACTCAGATTAATGAATGGATCGAGCATGGATGAGTTTGTGGCAGTTTCATAGATGGAATGGTGATTTGGAGGGTTGAATAGAGAAACAATTCAGCGTATGGATGGATGGCCGGCCATGTAGTTCTTCATGCCCTGCATTGTGTCCTCTGTGTTACCGCTGCAGGTGAGCCAGCGGA
>NW_010125889.1:638-878 GCF_000699245.1 Pterocles gutturalis | reverse complement strand
ACGGGACCCCCAGCACGCCCTCCCCCTCCGTGTCAGGTAGCCGGTGGGACCAGTGCCTGGGCATCCCCGGGGGGATGCTGTCACCCCTGGGCTGGAGGGAGGGTCCCAGCGTTGCTCTGTTCTCGTGGCCGTCGCTGAAACCCATCTCCCCAACCCTGCCTGGCTCCTGCAGAGCCCCAAATCCCGCTGCCAGCACTCCCCTTGCAAAACCTCCTGCTGTCCCCCTTTAAGTTGCTCCCT
>NW_010125889.1:0-546 GCF_000699245.1 Pterocles gutturalis | reverse complement strand
CTCCCTGCTGTTCCCCAGCCCAGAAAAGCAACCCCTTCTACGAGGAGTGGTGGTTCCTGGTGGTCATCGCCCTGGTGGGGCTCATCTTCATCCTCCTCCTCGTCTTTGTGCTCATCATCCGGGGGCAGAGCAAGAAGTACGCCAAGAAGTCGGACTCGGGTGAGCTGCCAGGGGTCTGATGGGTGATGGGGGGGCCCTGGGGGGTGCTAGCTGGGGGGTCCGGAGCCCCAATCCCATAAGAGCCTCTCTTGGAGCCTCTGTGCCTGCCTTTGGGGTCTGGGTGGGGTGGTGGGAGCCTGCCTCAGGGCACGGCTCCTCCAGAGACCCCAGGACATCCCAGAAGGATGCTGCGGGCTTCCCAGAGAGCGCTGGGAGCTACAGATTAAATAAGCGACTTGTCGTGTCAGCTGCGGAGGCAGGGCAGGCCGGGGGCTCGGCAGAGGTCAGCGGGATTAGTCAAACACGGCTCTGTTTTCTTAGCTGTATCAAGGGCTCAAATTGTGGGGAAAATCCAGAGCTCCTCGCTAAGCAAACAGAGCGGCCGAG
>NW_010125888.1:12671-14651 GCF_000699245.1 Pterocles gutturalis | reverse complement strand
GGCCCGCGGGCGGCCCTGCCCCAGCCTGCCGCCTCCCTGTTTACTTCCCTAGCGTTTGGCAGCGCGGCCGGGTGCTCCCTCTCCCTGTATTCCCTGAAGCAGAGTCACACGGAGCGAGGGAAATCGGGCAGGGAATTGTGCTCCAAGGGCCGCTGTTTACTGCCCGACCTCTGGCAAGTGTGTGCACTTGCTGCACCAGGCTTCCCATGCGGGAGGTATCGAGTTTCATCTGAAGGGAGGTGCAGGACCAGCTGGCAGCTGTAACAAAAACATTGGTGGGGAGAGCTGGACTCAGGAGATTATCCCTGCTGCCAGTGTGGAGCCCTGGAGGAACGGGTCAGTGAAACCCCCTGCTGCCCAGCCCAAGGGTCGTGGGGAGCAGAGCCCTGCAAAGCAGCAGGGGCCAGGGAGCTCTACCACCATGGCACTCAGGCCTCCTCACCCCCACCCCGCCTAGAAGCTCCTGTTTTGCAAGGGGGCTCCCCAGAGGAGAGTTTTTCCCCTCTCGCGTGGCCAGCTGCCAGAGCTGGGAGAAGGGAAGCCTCTCTGCACCTGCCTTAGAGCTGCAGACATCCATCGTTGCAGCCTCCTAGCCCTCGGGCGTGGGGACCCCAGGGTCTTGCTGCATGGGTCACACCAGCAAGCCCGGGAGGAGGAACTAGCCCTGCAGCAGGAACGCACAGCTCTAGCCAAAACATGCCGTTCCCTGTAAAAAAACGATCATGTGGAAAACAGCAACTAATGAGGAGGTCTGTCTTCGGCACAAAGTGTGAATGGATAAAACAGACCCTACGCTTGGGTGAAGGAATTGTTTTTGTTGTAAAGTCTCCTTCACAACATCTCCCAAGTGAAAACTAACCCCAAAGCATCCAGATGCTGCTGGAAACAACAACCCTTTCCACTGACTACAGCTCACCAGTCCAGGGTGGGACAGCACAGGCTGCAATGTAGACCATGGTATCTCAAAGGAACACAAGGAGGACTGCTCCATAACATACCGGAGACCAGACATTGTAATGGTCTTTTCAGCTTTGGAGGAAGAAGAAGAAAAAAAAAAACCCAAAAAACCCCCCAAACTGTAAAACTTGCTCAGTGAACTCTATTACTGTGAAGTTACTGACCAGGACTGTTGATTTGCTGCTGCTGGTGCCTCTCAGCCAGAGCTGATCCCTTTAGGTCTGTGCTCAGGACGACCCCAGCATTCAGTGACTTGAACTTAAAACTGATCAACACCTGATCCTGGCAATGCAGGGAAGCACGCTGAAGGCTTTGTCTGTGGTAGATTTCCCTGCCCTGCATCCCAAGTATAACAATTTGCACCCTGACCTCCTGAGAGATGCTGCAAAAGCACTCTGGCAGCACTGGTGAGGAAAGCCAGCTTTCCCAGGGCGAGAGCCTGCTGCCTGGGGTGGGTCTGGCCCAGTCCCTTTGGTACTGAAGGAGGACTCCAAGGAAGGCACAAAACCCCAGTGGTGCAGGGTCAGGGGCACTAACCTTGTCACCTCATTTGCTGTGGATCCGGGTCAGCTGGAAAGGCGTTTGTGTCCTTCCAAAGGAGCGCACTGCTGGAATGGTGCTAACAGCGGCACTTCTCAGGGTGGTATGCTAGTGCCCACACTGAGGAGACTTCAATCCTACCCGGAAAATCTCCCTAAGGACATGCTGCTGACAGAGATCCACCAAACCCAGCAAGGACAGGGCTGAGGAGGGTGTAGCAGCAGCTCCTGAATTCGCCAGCTATAAGCAGTTCTTTATTACAGTAGGGTTGCCATGAAGCCTTCATCCTACCAGCATCCATTTTCCAAGGCCCTCAGCCCAGTTTTAAAGCCACGCTTTGCCTCTAGCAAGCGACTAAAAACTAACTTCCCTCGCTTAGACCTGGCACCAGCAGAGATCTGAAGTCCTGATGCACTCCTGTGGCACCAAGGTCCTTCTGTGGGTGGCAGCAGCAAAGATGGGGCTGGCAGAGAAAGCCAGAGG
>NW_010125888.1:10325-12640 GCF_000699245.1 Pterocles gutturalis | reverse complement strand
CAGCACAGACATTACACATGCTTGCAGCGCTGTTAACTCACTTTCCAGCTGTCAGGAAAAGGTACCCGATAGCTCAGCAAGACCTGCAGCCCCCCTGAAGACAGACACAGTCCCTCTTCATCCACTCTGCAGTTCCCTTGCAGGTAGAGAGTAGCCAAGGGCAAAGGCCCGGTGATTTTTGTCCCTTCCACTGGGTGTATGATCTTAAAACGAGGCTACACATCAGGAGGCAAAACCCAGCTTGTCTTTCTGGTTCCCACCTGGAGAGACCAGGGCCCACAGAGGGGAAAAGCCCTATTTATATTCCAGCTGGGCAAGCAGAGCTTGTAATCACATCCGACCCTCCAGCCTGCTGTGCTCACTTTTAATCCTCTCTCTGCACAGAGCAGCACCACCACTCAGCTGGAAACTGTGTACAAGGTCCCGGGGCAGGTTCAGAAGAGGAAGCTGGGACATGGCACTGAGAATTCACTGGGGCACCATTTCCCCTCTCCAACATTACTTCAGACATGCCCTAAACAGGACAATGCTTCTCTCATCAGAAAATTGACAGCAAAAAGAGAAGACGACCCTGATCTCAGCTCAGCTAAAGTCCCAGGCTCAGGGCTGGAAGGAACAAGAGTCCCAAAAATAAAGGGCAGACAGAAATGCCACCAACACCTGAGACCAAGGATGGAGACAGCCCAAATGCAGCAGTCCCACCCATGGATGGAGGAGCTCAGCTCCTGTTCAGTCCAGCACAGGGGTCCTTACACCTCCCTGAGCACCCCAGCGCATCTGTCTGGGAACAACCCCCACCCCACTGGATCACAAGTAAGCAAACTGGGCTGGCATTCGGGACTGCAACCACCACATCAAGGTGAAGGGGTTTGAATAAGAAATGGGCTTGTTCACCCTGGACTGGTTTCAGGAGTGTTGCTGTCCTCCTGCCGTGTCTCTTTTATCATTGGGCTAATAGCTGGGCTTTACACACATTTATTCCTTCTGGTGAAGACAACCCTGAAACAGCCCTTTCCTAGGGACTCCTGGCAGTGGAGAGCCCTGAATTTCCTCCAGAACACTATGAAGACATGCAGAACTCCAGATGTACAGTCAAAAATAGGTTTACTGGAATGTCTTTAGTCACAGCTGTAAGCAGCGATACTGAAAACACTGAGCTTGTGCATTCCCATGGCAGGACCAGAAAGTCTTCTGGGTTGTAAAACCTAATTACTTCTTCCCCCCCCACCCTCCTTTCTTTTTTTGAACAAGAGAGAAACAACACCCTTGGAGTTCTCCACAGAAGGGTCAGTTCCCCGTAACGTAGTGGTATGTTTCTCTGCAGACATTTTTCTCCCTCTTTTCCTCTGATGAAAGGACAGAGTCCCCTCTGCCTTCCACAGCGGGCAGCAGGGAACTGCTGAAACATTATTATTAATATTACAACTAAACCATATATACAGATAAACCATAGTGGCAAGTAGCCAGCTCCAAACCGGAGACACAGAATTCCACAAAACAGGCGGTTTGGGATCTGAATCTTCTGTTGTAAAAAAAAGTCTGACAGCAGGAGCAGGTGCTCAAAAAAAAAAAAAAAAGGGTCATTTGGCAGTTCTTAAAACGCTCTGTTAGAACTGGCTACTTGCCGCCACCTCCTCTCTCCTTGGAGAAAAACAACTTCAAAGCTATATACAGATATCTCACTTAAATTACACAGCAGTTTGGTTATCCCAGAGCCAGCTCCACCGAAGCCTCCAGCTGCCTCGTCAGGTATGGTACTTGAGGACTATGGGTACTGGAAAACACAAAGAGACAAGCTCTCAGCCTCTCAGCCACACACCTTCATTTGCGCACCAGAGAGGTCCCCCCATTTCTGTAGTGACAAACACCAAGCAGCTGCGAGGCAAAGTGTGTTTCCAAGCTCAAGTTAATGCAATCGGTTGCCCGCACACACACTAGACAACATTTCCTGCCACCTTCATCTGCTTCCAGCTTCCCAAAATTAAACCAGATGGGATTTTCCATCAGTCTCTCTACCCTGCTGCCAGCTCTGCCTCTCCTGCTGCAGGCTGCGTGTCAGCAGGACAACAGACCGCAGGGGTTTTGCTGAAATAATGAGAACTGTTACAGAGCTGCCCCCAACCATGGCTGGTAGAAGGAAACCCCCGTGGACCCAGTGGCACAGAAGAGCTGCACTGCCATGCTGAGCTGCCTGGACCCCTGGAGCACATTCTGCAGGCAGAGGGCTGAATTACTTCTGCTGCCTGGGAGAAACACGCTCTGGTTGTTATTACCTGTTTGGTAGGAAAAGCAGAGACATCTCTGCTCTGGGGAGC
>NW_010125888.1:6800-10234 GCF_000699245.1 Pterocles gutturalis | reverse complement strand
GAAGAGCGTTTGCTGGGAGCAGACCCATTACAAAATGGCTGATATACGCAGAGAGGCCTTTGGAAGGCATTGCTCTGGTCTGACACTCCTCCATCTATTCCCAGCAGCCTTGGAATCAGTCAGTGCCAACCCTGGGTCAGTACAACGTCACCAGGGCAATGCTGGCTTTCTTTGGCAATAGTCAGTAGGACTTGGATTGAGCCTGCTCCTCTGCGTCCACGTTTAAACCCTGCAGAAGAGCAGCACGAGGGGGGCTACAGGCACCTTTTACGGCTGCTTAGGGCAGAGTGGAACCTGGCCGGAGTGGCTCAGGTGCTCTCCCCCCAGGGACAACAGCACCATGGTGTAACTCATGGTGTGGAGTACGAGTATTTCAGTGCAGACATGACTGGGGTGACCTGGAGGTACTCACCGATGATGACAAGCAGGAGAATGACCGCCACCAGCGCTATGATTGCCTTCATCTGCAAGGGGAGCACAGAGGAGTGTTACGCAGCGTGCCACATGTGGCTGCTTCAACCTGAAAGGAGGCCTTTGCCTTCCAGCAGCTTTTCAGCTAGAAAGCAGAGCTGCTCCATCCCTTCCCAGAGGAGGGCAGGTAAGCACCCCTCCACAAACCCACCCCTGCCTCTTCCAGTTCTCGCTCACCTTGCAGCCTCGCCACCACATCTGTCTCCGAAGCTGCTTGGCTCTGTTGCTAAAAGCTGTTGCATTGTCTGATAAACTTTCTGTTGAAGGAAAGAAAAAGAGGCGATTCATGAGTGCACACCATCAGGGCATTCCACTAATTCCACTGAGTTTTAAGCAAGAAACTGAGTATTAGGGGCAAAGACCCAACCACAGCATGATTCACCAAAGCCACAGCGGATCCCAATGTGACGCTCTTTGCTAGAGCACACACAGACCTGCTCAGTCCCACTGAGCCCCCTTTGTACTGGCCCCCCTCTGAGGACAGGAATTCACTCTGCAAGCCAGCAAGTGAGCGGACAGCTGAAGTGTTCAGGGCTGCTGGGAGGCAGACCAATCTACCTTAGCTTGATGGATCAACTAGATCACAGCACCCAAACACCTCCAAACTAATGCCTCTACGCAGAGTAGTGGAAGGCAAAGGTGGAAAAAGGACAATGTCAGCAGAAAGTCAGATCTGCAGCCCAAAGCTGGGAAACACCACTCCAAAGAAGGACAGAAACACAAGCCCAGGTCTGCCATTAGGCACCTTGTGAACTGGAACCAGGTAACCTGGCCCAGCAACGGGGAAGAGATGTTGAGAAAATGTCAGCAGAGCTGCATTTAGCACTGCACCTGATTTATCCTGCAGGTCATCCAGCCGCTCGCCTCTTTCAATCACCTTTGTGATGTTCTCCTGCATAACGTCGATAACCTCGTCCACCTGGTTCTGGACACTAGAGCAGAGCAAAGGCAGAGTGAGGAGCAGAAGCAAGCACCACCAGCTGCATCACAGCGCCCGCCCTTGCTCAGACACCCAGGCTGACAGGGTCTGGGAGCCCACTGACCAAAATCAAAGGGGACAACAGCAGAGGGAAGTTGATGGGATGCCGAGAAAGCTGGAGGGACAGCATCACCTGGGGTGGGTGTCTGGCAATCCCAGGAAGGGTGAGGGAACACAAGGGGCTTAAAGAGGGCACTGGCAATTTTTTTGGAGTGGGGGTACCCTCTGTAGCAGCTTGAACACACAAATGCAGGAAGAGAAGTCACTGGCTGCTGTTGGTGGGCAGAAGAGCTCACATCAAAGGGAAGAAATACAAGAACTGCACCTTGTCTTTCCAGATTTCATAGAACCTCACACCGCACCTTTGCTAAATAACTTGGGGTGAAATCAAAGCAAAGTGCGCTCTCTCCTCCGGGAACTGAGTTGCTAAACGAAACCCACTCTGCCAAGGGCATCAAGAGGACAGTAAAGAAATGGCTGATATGAACTAAATTAAGTTATTATAAGCTGTCTTCTCCTAGGTTATGCAACTCTGTGGGTAGTTGCTTCAGCAAAGAGTAGCCTAAATCACACCCTCAGGGTTATTATAAATGCATTTATTCACTCCATAAAAAAAGCCACACTGGTAAGAGAGAAAAATTCTCCTGGTGGAAAAATACTGCTACATTCTAGTGTGTATTTTGGAGCTAATACACTTTTATTTTCCTGGAAATAGAAATAAGAAATTTCTTTGGGCCCTAGGGAGACAATACATTGTTTGAGACATACTGTTCCCAAAAGTGAATGGCAGCAGCAATGTCTTGGAGACGCTACACACAGGGCAACAAAACAGAAATAGCTTCAGGCCACTCGCTCTGCATAAGCCTTAGGTTTGACAGTTTAGGTTGCCTTGACTAGAAACATTTAAACACTTTAAACATACTGAAGTGCATCCAGCATTTCCCAAACATGCAGCACGAATACACCACTTCAGCAACTCTCCACATTACCAGAAACACACACCTATTAACAGCACACCACTGGTGTCCCCAGAGGGAAAAAGGGTTGCCACCACCTCATCATTTGTGCCTGCTTAGCACCCACACTCTCCTGCTCCCCAAATTATCCAGCCACATCATCTCCCTCTTTGGACTCGTGCAGAACCCTCTCCTCCTCACTGCCATCTCACAGATGTTCAAAGATGTTATTTGCCAAATCAAGAGCTTTTACAGCAGCACCAGACCCAGCTCCACCACTTAGGGAGCCACCATCCCCCACCCAAGCTCAGAGCACTTGGCACAAGGAGGACATCATATCCTTCATCACGGCCTGGGAAGCTAAGGCCAAGGGAGACCCAGAGCAGCTTGCCCCAGGGCCAGTCAATGGGGCACT
The DNA here is from genome assembly GCF_000699245.1 of Pterocles gutturalis. Classification (NCBI taxonomy): domain Eukaryota; kingdom Metazoa; phylum Chordata; class Aves; order Pterocliformes; family Pteroclidae; genus Pterocles; species Pterocles gutturalis. Next base: position 7,413 of record NW_010125888.1, on the reverse strand, counting down.
GCAGAACCAGGAACAGGGCCCCATCCTAGACGCCGTGCCTCTAGTTAATTAGAAACATAGGTTCACATTGACCTATTTCTCATGTCTCTCTACCAGGTACCTGCCTCTCATCGAGCAGATGGTTGCACTGAGACGCGCACGTGAGGAGCGGCTGCAATGAGCAATAGTGGTTGCAACGGAAAAGCACATGCCTCGCTCACATTTACTTCCCTTTACAAAAACGGGCAAGGAAAGTCATTAAAAGAAAGGCTTTTTTCTCCCCAAAAAGCTCAAGAAAGAGCTCCAGATTTTTTAACATGAAGGGGCTTCCCATCTTAGCATTTCAGGTCAGGCTCCATAGCAGCAGTGCACTGTGGCTTCCGGAGCTGGAACAGCCAGGCAACCCCTCTGAAGCCAATTTCTGACTCAACAGCCCTCGTATGGCACACGCTGGACTCCAGCAGCGCACGTAAAAGCTTGCTTTATTGGGGATACCACAAGAAACAAACCTGTCCTCTATGCTGCACCGCAGAGCCTGTGGGAGCAGCATCCCTCTGCACACACCTACGCTGCGGGGTGCCAGCTCCTGCCTCCTGCATCAGTGGCAGCCACCTGCCATGAGCTTCTTTTCTGT
>NW_010125888.1:0-6781 GCF_000699245.1 Pterocles gutturalis | reverse complement strand
GCAGGAACCTGCCCTGTGCCCACCAGCCTGTTCTGATCCACCACCTGTTTTACAAGGTACGAGGCGAGTGGCAGAGCTGCCACCATTGGGAAAGCATCACAGGTGGCACTGAGGACACAGGCAGATGCTGCCTGGGAAACACGTGGTGGTATCCTGTGGGGCAAAGCACCCACCCCATGCAGGACATGTGTGGCCCCACGGTCCTCCCTTGGGGCAGTGGGTGAGGCCATGGGAGGAGGCACGCTTTGCTCTGCTGGGGGGTTTCCTCACCTCAGCACAACAGACAAGTCCCAGCTCTGAGCCGCCAGCAACACTGCTATAGCTTGGGGTGAGAGAGGAAAAGCAGGAACATCTGCTGTCTCAGATGAGCCAACTTGGCAAAAACTCTAAGGCCTTAAACATCAGTTTCACAGGCAGAAGACTACATTTGTAGTATGCAAATGTTTCTAAAATCATTTACTGGCTTCAAAATAAAGAGATTTCCTCCCACAACAGATCTGTAACCAAGTTATCTCGGTACAACTAACAAGCAGGAGCACGCAATGTTACAACGCATCTAGCGCAATCCCTGCCAGCACAGGTCAGAGCCTGGACAGATGCTGCTGCAGTCCCAGGGCACCCCAAAGCATTCGAGGCAGAGAGTGGGAAGGTATGTCACTTCAAGCTGCTCTGCTTGTGTACCAGCATTTGGAGACACCCACAGAGCACAGACCTCCACTGCCCAAGCTGCATCTCAGCATCCCAGCCCTTTCCACTGGAGCTGCTGGTGAAACGCTGCGTGCCTTTGCTGCCTGCCCAGGGCCTGGGCATGCTGATAGCTGTCCCCGAGAGAAAAAAAAACATTTCACAGACGGAGAATGGAGGCACAGAGAAATCAAGGCTTAAACTCTCGCAAACATTGAGGTGTTTAGTTCCCCTGGAACACAGACACATTTGAGTACCCCAATGCCTTTTGGTATCTGATGTAAAAGAGAACACTGGGAAAAAACAGTAAGAGACTGAACTAGGGAATCAAACTTTGATCTCTGCACAGTACCTTAACCAGACCTTAAGCCAGTCCTTGCCTTCTGCTCTCTCCTACCCATCAGTGCTGCAAGAGGTGCCTCTCCAGGAGGGGGCTGAGAGATGCCCAGCCTATGCATTAGCCCTGCAGTTTCAGAACAAATTCAACAATTCCCTCTAGTTTGGCATGCTTGAGTTTGGAAACTCAAGTCACATCAAGAAGAAAATACTTTCTTGTTTTATTTGGCAAGGTAGAATGAATCCTCTAATACGAAGCATATTTCCTGCTAGGGAGTGATTGGCTTTTGACACATACATTTCATGTGCTTCGCTCCTGCCAGATTTCCAAGAGAAATAAAGTAGAATAAGTACCTGCCAGGAACGCGAGCAAGACAAAAGCATAAAACGTGTCTCCCACGACCGTCCTTCTTACTAATTACTGCAAATAAGATACTTTTAACAAGGACAGCAAGTATACACCATCAAAGCAACAACAAGAGACCCAACGGTGCTCAGCTTGGTTCAGACTCCTCTTCGCTTGTGCTTTGCCAGGTCCAGAGCAGGAGGAATAAGCCTTTCCATTTTGGCTGCACTGGGTTAGCTACTGAAAAACTCCCTGGGTTGGTCACGGTGTTGGGCTAACAACAGTGCTGCATTCTTCAGCTGCTGTAAACAGGCTGTGCACGCACCATGGGATGTGCTGCTCAAGGCTGCTTCTTGTCTCTGAGCCGGCTGTTTACAGCCAGCATGACACACTTCTGTTTTCCACCCCAGCGATATTAATAGTGCTGTGTATTTTGGTGCAAATTACACCCAAACACCCCTCGTTGTGGCAGTAACCCAGGGAAGAGGGAACAGGATGGAGAGCCAAGCTGGACGAACAGTACAAGGCAGGAGGCCAGCGCAGTGCGGTGCTCCGAGGCACGGCTCTCTGCAGAGGTGCTGCCCGGCAGCTCTGCTGTACCCAACAACGGGGTATCAGTGCTGAACCTCGCCACAAATCCCTGCGTTTAAGTTGCTGCTTCATCGCAGCTGCAAGGAAGACAGCAGCCTACACCTCCCTGAAGCCTTTCAGTCCTTGAAAGGATTTACACACAGCGATGATGCCTGACGATACGCTCTCGGTACCAGCTTCAAATGAAAGCCAGGACTTCCAGTGGGGTTCACTGCACAACCTGGGATGAGCAGCCAGGTCCTGGGAAGCTGCTGTCAACTCTCACCTTCAAACTGTCCTCCATACCCTCCTCATCCTCAGGGCATAATTTGGGACTTGCAGCCAGCCAGAGCCACAGGGGCCGTGCCCTGGGGATGCCGGCCACTCTCAGCAGTGCAACAGGGGAATCACAGGGACCAAGACCTGGCCCCGGGGGAAGCACAGCAGTGTGCTGAGCCTCATCGCCAGCATGAGCAGGAACCCGAGTCCAGCAGCACTGCTGCCTAAAAGCAGAAACATCAGTGGTGAAGAAAGTCAAGCAGTGCAGAAAGGGGGGGGGTGGAGCGGATTTTGGTAACATTTTTCAAAAGATGACCTGTGATAAGAGGCTCCTATTCTAAAAAGAAACCCAGGTGGAAGCTGAACATCCCAGCTTCCCCCGAAAAGGCACTAAGAGCTGTCACTACACATGTTCAGGACTACTCACCTGGAAGCAAGAGCGGAGAAGAGAGATCAGATCTCCCTTACCTGTTCTTTGTAACTTTGGGGAAAAAGGCTAAAAGCCTGTTAAGAGCTACCTTAAAGCTCCAGCCCACCCCAGGGACAGGGAGGTCTCAGAAGGAGCCTAAAGGACCCCATGGGGCCACTTAATAACTAGGGGAGCATCCACCCCAACCGACCAGCTGTTGGGACAACAGAGCCTGAACTTCCAGACGCATCAGGACAGCACGGAGGGGACTGTGATGCTTCTTCCTGCCACTATTGCTGGCTCTAACTCGTCTCTCCTCTACGAGGTTTGCAGTGCTCCCCACCATCTCTTTCTGCAGCTGAGCCAGCCTCGAGGGTCTCTGCTGCCAAACTCTCCAGCCTGACCCAAGCCCCTTTGCTGCCAAGGACAATTAGCAAAAGTTTCCAGTCTTGCCCCTCATTCAACATGTTCTGCACCTTTGCTCCCATAATCCCATCACTTTTTCCTCTGCCCAATCCTCCATCCAGTTTCCTTCTCTATCTTCACACCTCGTTCCTCCAGCCCCGTACAGCTACAGTCTCTCTAGCTTTGCCCAGCTCTCCAAATACTCAAATTCCTCCTTAAAATGCCTTTTCCTTACAGCATCTCAGCAGCAACCCAACCCTCCTTTTCTCCTCCGTTGAAACCAGAGAAAACTGCATCATTACGAGACCAGGCACCAATCCATCCAGCACAAGGGGCGGGCTGATCAGAAACTTAATAGTAAGCTCCGTGACAAGAAATGACAACTGCACACTGCAAGTGCTTATTAAACAAAGCAATCAACATCGATGAGAGCAGAAAATAGATACTATTTTATAATAGATGCTCTAGATACTAGATGGATATAGCCAATTGCTACCCCAAGGGCCATATCCCATCTGAGGTCCACTAGACAGGCAATCTCTGGCAAGCCTCACGCATGTTGGGCGTTAGTCACATCACACCTCTGAACCCAGCAGCTCCTGGGTGAATTCTTCTTTAATTTTTCTTCCTTTTCACAGCTGCAGTGCTATCCTCCACTTCCTTCTGCCTGGCCAAGAGAGTGGGAAGAGAAGAGCTCTCCTTTTCCCCTGCCATGCAGGGAAAGCAGAAGACTCTCTGTAATTCCCTTCCGACAGAGGAGGATAAAGGGGCAGACATCACCCCCTCTCCACCTTTTTATGGGGGCAGGACCCCACTCATAAAACCAGTTCTCACCCTTGTCATTCACTCCAGGCCAGTATGGCACTGGGCTAGAAGGGAAGCTTTATCCACACTGGCTTACTATAAGGAGCAGCACGCCTCTACCAACAGCATCCTCCCACCCTGGAGGGAACAGAGACCCCCTGAAAACTCGACGCAGTGACAGACCCAGTGCCTCCTGTGCAACTCAAGTGTACTTCGCCCCTCAAGGTAACATGGCAAGCAGGCACACGAGCAAGCACCGCCTAACGAACGCCGACGTTGGCAGTGAGTCATCTCAGAGCTGCGCTGGCTTCTTCCTGGCACAAAAAAACATCCCTAATGAAGATCAACACTCAGGCTGCATGCAAGGAGACCCAGTCTGATTAATGCTCGTTATTAGTCCCCGCACAGATCTCTGTCCTGGCTCTGCAGAGGTCAGCAAAGGAAACAGCACAAAGTAAACCAGGGGTCTGGGAATATCCCCCCCCTTCCAATAAGCACCACCATCGCATCCCTTGTAGGAAAGGGCAGGGCAAACTGGAGCCCAGAACACACATCAAGCAGGAAATGACTCCATGGGAGAAGGATCCAGAGTGTTCACTCCTTCTTTCTTGCCCTAATTCAGGCAATAATCCTCCTCCAGCTCTAATGGTTTCCTGTTTTCCAGCTGCTTTGACCCCACTGAGTCACTGCTCATCTCCGGGTCACCTGTATCAGATTTTTATCTGGAGAAGAAGAGGCCAGAGGACCAGCTGCTCCCCAAAAAACATGGTCCTGGTGTGTTCCTGACCACTTGCTTTCTTGAAACATTGATGAGAAAGTTACAGAATAAAGAAAAAAGCAACAGAACAACAAAAAATGGTGCTAACAAAGGTTAAAATTCAGGGTTAATGCTCTAGAAAAAAAGCCTCACAAAAGTATGGACCAGGTCATCACCAAGAGTACAGCAAGGACTTTAGAAACTCCACTAAGCCACTGTGATACAATCGTATCCCTTTGCCTCTGGCGATGCACAATTTCTTGACAGCTTGAATCAAATTTGAGATTTCCCTTAGCTGTGGACATGTAGGGTAGGAAATGTCAAATAGAAGAAAGCAAACACAAGCCATGTTCATATTCATAACTACACAGAAACGCTCCAGTAAGACAGCAGCAGGAGCTCACAGTGGCAGAATAAAATATTATCTGTGTGGCACTGAGGGACTACAACTTACTGCCTGATCTTGTCATTCCTGGGTCCAAATCTTGGTCCAGAAGGCCCTCTCCTGTGAGCAGAAAAGAGAGCAATCAGGATAGAAGACACAGCAAAAACATGTTTATAAACCAGATTCAAGGGATATGCAAGAGAGGATCAACACCTTATGGGCAAAGGATTGCTCTCATACCTCCCATCAGTCCCTCCCATGTTTTAGGATATGTGGGACACCTTGATCTTATAAAGGTCACATCTATTAAGGCGTAATTCACACTTGATGCCAAGGCTGTAGAAGATCATCTCAAAGGAATCAAAGGCTTTGATTGCCAAGCCCCCACCTATGTGGCAGGGAGCAGCTTTTGATATTCAACATCTCCAGTGTCAGAGATGGAAGCAATTAAGACATATCGTTCCCTACAGCGGACGTTCAGGCACTCACAAGAAAAAGTCTTCCTCTTCATCCGAATCTTCCTCCAACAGGTTCCTCTGCAAACAGAAAAAAACCAAACCACCTCCTCAATAAGCCACCACCATTTCACACAGTTTCCAGCCCTCAGGACGCAATCAGCATCCTCCGACTGCATGTTACACGCAAGCCCTCCTTTGGAGAGCATCAACGGTACTTTTTAGGTGTTTGGAGTTGTGCTGTTCCTCCCTGCTCGTGACCACGAGCCAGGCTGGATATCTCTGTGCCACTATTATCACCTCAGAGGTGTCTGCTAGCTCCATACAGCACAGAGCAATGCACAGCCCTGACGTGGGACAACTCGCACCTCTGCCACTGAGCCAAACTGGATTTGCTTCAATGGCCAGTTGCCTGTGCAGGTTCAGATCCCAATTCTAGGGACCTGTACCCTACGACACAGAAGCAACCAGGGGGTCAGAATGTTGAGCAGGGGCAACTGTGGAAGGAAAGCCCTCTCTGCTCAAGGGACAATCCTCAGAGCTGCACTCGGTCAACGACAGCTGCTCAGAAAACATCATCATCACCTACAGCCACCCTGGGGTGTCCCATCCACGGGGGGGGAGTCAGACCCACCCCCAGTTTGGAAGAGGAAGAGATTTCTCCAGCTATCCGATGGCAGCAGGCACAAGAAGGGTGACTGCAAGGAAACACGGTGGGCTCTCCGCATGGCAGGACCAGAAGGGTTGGCCCCTCCAAACCCCCAACTCAGCAAAGGCTACGCCGGGCTGGAAGGCAGAGCGGTCTGGTCGCTCCTCTGCTTCGCGCCAAAGGACTGCTCCTGGGCTCAGATCTGCTGTCCCACTACACCCCCTCGGGTGACCCAAAGGCTGATTTTTAAGAGCAACCCCACAATCCCACCTAAGCCTGAACGTTTTGCACAAAGATGTTACTAGAGCTCGTTTCTTGTATTGGGGCAGCACAAATTTTCCAATCAAGCTGAGGGCTCCCAGGAACATCTACTTAGGGCCAAGAATAATCAAGAGGGGGAAACGCCACGCTACACGTGTGGGTCTAGGAACTCATCGGATGGTCCTCACAGCACCAAGAGCCGCTGCTCCTTCATTCGGGCCCCCACCTGCAAGCGCATCGCCCTTATTCTCCCCTTACCTACACTTCCATCCTCGTCACATTTGCTCCATGGCTTAAGCAACCCACGAGACCACAAAACAGCTTCAGCCGTCGCCTCCCTCGAGCGACAAGACCCCGGTCCCACCGATGGCTATCGCGAGCCCCAGCAGCACTGCAGACCGACCGCAGCCTAACCCGGCTTCTAACACAGCGTGACCCCAG
>NW_010125887.1:614-831 GCF_000699245.1 Pterocles gutturalis | reverse complement strand
CTGGGGTTTCGTTTCTTCCCTCGGGAAGGTTTGAGATGGAAATCCAAGGCTACGGCGAGCTGCAGCCTCCACGTGCCGGGTGCGATGAGTGTGTCAGGCCTCTGCTAGCGCTTGGTCTCGGAGCCACTCACTGATCTCAGGGGGTGAAATCATCCCAGTAAAGCCAAAACTGGGAACGGACCAGTGAGCATCAGTAGAGGGGAGATCGGGACCAGGG
>NW_010125887.1:272-584 GCF_000699245.1 Pterocles gutturalis | reverse complement strand
GGAGGGGATCTGGGAAGCAAATCAGTGTCTTGTGTTTGGGGGGCAGCCGGCAGGTCCCCGTCAGACCCCAAGCCCTGACAGCTCCTTCCCAAAACTCTGCCCTGAAGGACAAAATTGGGAATATCCATCCGAAGCCTTAACTCACCAAGAGGCTTAATGCCATCAGCTTAGAGCCCCGAGGAGAAAAACCCACGGCTGAAAGAAGTCAGACCCTTAATCTTGGAGAAAATCCCTCTCCAAGCCCTCCCCTCCCTGCCCCATCCATCCCCTTGGGACTTCACATTCCTTTTTCCAGCATTCCCAGAGGAATGG
>NW_010125887.1:0-235 GCF_000699245.1 Pterocles gutturalis | reverse complement strand
GCTGGGGACACCCATCTGCAAACCCACGGGAGGAGAGAGGCGAAAGAGAGCCCAGGGGAGATGTTTCTGACCCTGAGGGGGGGAATTTTGCAGGTAAGGGGTTGGGGAAAAAGTGTGGGGTTGGGGGGGGGGGGGGTATTTGGGGGGAGCCACCGCTGCTGGGAAAAACCCCAAGAGTTGGGAGTTTGGGCATTAAAAGGGGGGAAAAGGGTGATTGGAAATGGGCGGCTTCAGC
>NW_010125886.1:9350-17178 GCF_000699245.1 Pterocles gutturalis | reverse complement strand
AAACAGTCTCTAGTCAAAATTATTTGTGTTACTTTCCATTGTCAAGCTGGTCTATCCATTTGAGCACTGTAATAAGCTTTTCCAGGAACGTCAATGCTTTATCTGGAAAGTCTGTCACAAGTTAATTAATGAAGAACAGCTCTCCATTGCAAATACATTATTTCACCAAAACCAGTTCAACTCTCTGCATCCTTCAATGTTGTGGTGGCTGACTGGTTTGCAACACAAATCTGTGCTTATGCTTATCTGTCAGACATAGATCCCGCAGCAGAGAAACCATAGCACACCCGTGCTCCTCTCTCATCTACTGCTCCAGTGTGTGTTTCTTGGTTTGTTTTTGAGGGCATGAGAGTGGATTCAAACAACAGAAAAAAACTCCACCAAACTTGTTCTGCTCAATGCAATTTATTTTTTAAAGAGCAGTTATTGCCTGTTTTAATATGCCTTAATGAAGACTGACTCATGAGTTGGCTTTGTAGTTAAAGAGAATGGGAATAGGGACCTTGTTAAAATTAAAGCTATATCAACTGTTACCTCTTATCATTTTCTCTATTTGGCTCTCTAATTAAAAGGTTAACAAAAACACTGAATATTTGCCAGAACATAAGGAATCTCAGGTGTCTCTGCTTGAACCCTGAACTGAATTTATTCAGAGACTGTCAGTGACATAATCATGGCAAGTCTCTTTGATTCCCTGGTACTAACCCGCACATGGAATTAAAATGATGCGGAATTGTGGATAACAGGGATTGTTCTTCAACCTCTGAGCCTACTGTGCTCATATAATCAATACAGTCAAGGAAGTGAGTGAACGGGTGCGTGGGTTGGCCCCCAGTCAAGGGCAAACCCATCACATAGATTCATGCTGTTACATTTTACCAGCTGCACCATTAAAAAAATGTAGGTCCTAAGGAGTATATGAGAAAGGGAACCTCAACTGTGCCACATAGGTAGTCAAGGGTGATTGAATTTTCTGTGCAGAGTAATAACTGGGCATGAATCACTGGGTGCCTTCAGAAATCAGCTAGACACAAGCTTGTGTGACAAGGAGGACAGGCAAGAAAGCATTATCAGGGCCAAGGCCTGCCTGTTTTTCTCACATGAAGGACTATTAAAGTATTCCTGATCCTGTGGGAGTAAGTTAAAAAAGCACATCCTCTTTGTGCCTTATCAGAGCTGTACTTAGAGCAGAGTTGGCTTTTGTCATAACCAATTAATTCAGCCATGAGCCACAGTGTGCCCCAGAATATTTGCATACTGCTTCCTTACCAGCCCACTCCTCCCTGATCCTGGGAAGTTCAGCACAAATACAACTTTATTTTAAATCTTTTCTAAATTAGAACATTAGCTTTTTTTTTCTTTCGCTTTTTCAGTGAAGCACTCTTGCATTCCCTACTGCCAGCCAAGGCTATTGTGAGATGGCTGTCACCCCAAAGCTACTAAAACCAATCCTTGTTACTTATCCCAATCATAATTTACAGCTAACAAACAAGGCAAAAAATAAATTACTTTATCAACTCCAGCCTTTTATATTTGCTTTATTGGGTCAGAGCAATCCTAAGCACAAATACAGGCTGGAAGGAGCATGGACTGAGAACAACCCAGATGAGAAGGACTTGGGGGTGTTGGTGGATAAGTTTAACACGAGCCAGCAATATGCATTTGCAGCCCAGAAAGCCAACGATGTCCTGGGCTGCCTCAACAGAAGCATGACCTCAAGGGAGGCGATTCTCCCCCTCTACGCCACTCTCATGAGACCGCACCTGGAGTACTGCATCCAGCTCTGGGGCCGCCAACATAAGAATGATATGGACCTGTTGGAGCAAGTCCAGAGAAGGGCCACGAAGATGGTCAGAGGGCTGGAGCACCTCCTATATGAGGACAGGCTGAGAGACTTGGGGTTGTTCAGACTGGAGAAGAGAAGCTTCTAGGGAGACCTTATAGCAGCCTTCCAGTACCTAAAAGGGACCTACAGGAGAGATGGGGAGGCACTCTTTATCAGGGAGTGTGGTGATAGGACAAGGAGTAACAAGGAGTAATGGTTTTAAGCTGAAAGAGGGTAGGTTTAGACTGGGTATTAGGAAGAAATTTTTTACTGTGAGGGTGATGATGAACTGGAACAGGTTGCCCAGAGACGTTGTGGATGCCCCATCCCTGGAAGTGTTCAAGGCCAGGCTGGACAAGGCTTTGAGCAATGTGCTCTAGTGGAACGTGTCCCTGCCGATGGCAGCAGGGTTGGAAATTTATCATCTTTAGGGTCACTTCCAACCCTAACTGTTCTCTGATTTTCTGGTTCTATTCCCAACTGTAACATAACCAGTTACAATTGAATTGCAGTTTAATCAAATAAGTGGGCCACACCATGCGGGGGAAAAAAAAAAAAAAAAAAAAAAAGAGAGAAGGAGAAAAAGGAAGAGAGAATCTAGGTCACTCTGTTCTTAAAACAACAAAATAGATAATTGCTACAGTCCAAAGCATCCATGTTGCACTTGGGGTATGTTTGAGGTCTTATTTAACTAACACCATCGCTGGGTTAGCCAGCCCCTGCCTAATAATGTGCCACTAGTCCCTCTTCCATGCACACCCACCAGTGGAGATGATAGATCTGACTCATTCTTTTCAGACTGTGGGGAAACAAGAAATACTCAAACTGATGAGATTTTGAGGGGATTTTTGAGAGTCTTTGAAGGGGAAGAAAAACCCTGTGATAATTTTACTTGCATCTGCAAGAAATGAGTGGAAATGCTGGTCTTCTGCTGCTGTAGACTGACATATCTCTGTCAAAAAAAGACATGTTCAGAAGAGCAGAAATCTGTAAGTTACATTATGCTGTATCAGAGCAGTGACTATGAGGACTCAAGAACCCGTTGCACAGAATCAAGCCCTGGGTTTCACCAGTTATCCAGAGCTTGTCTCTCTGTTGGGCTAGATTAGCTCAATTTTTCTCTTTTAATTAGGACTAATTTTTTAAGCACATAAAAAGGACCTAGTCTTCTACAGTACAAAGCAAAACACACACTAAAGTGAGCCCTGAATAAATATCAGACAAATAACTATGTAAAAGCCAGCAATAAGACAGCACATCTACAACTGAAAGAAAAAATAATGGGTGCTCTCAACTCAGGGTGGTCAATTCACAACAGTTGTCTGGAGTTAAAACAGCATTGAAGCCGACATACGCTGCATTTAACCTGGGGAAAGGATTCAAGATGTGAAACAGAGTTAAAACTGTATCAGATTTGTCTTCACTTTAGACTGTGAAAACAGAACACACTTGTCTGCAGAAGTGACCAAGAGGATGTGTTTTACCCACTTACTTTAAGCAACTGTTAGCACAGCTGCCAGTATAGCAGGAATCTGCGTGTACTGTCTTGGAGGAAAGGAACTGAGGTCCAGGAGGAAGCAGTACCACCTGAAAAGTTTCACCAGATTACAGTTAAAAAGCAAATCCAGAAGTTCCAAGCAAGCTCCTTAGCCAGGAGGCAAGTCACGGTCTCCATAACAGGAGAACTCAGGCCACACGACCAGAAAAGGGAACACCTTGACATGGTGTTCAGAGAGATGTAAATTGCACTGGGATCTCTGCCTGGCAGAGTGCTTGCTGGCAATACAAGATGCAAAGTCAGCAGAAAGGGATGGCATGTTCCTCTTCTCTTCCAGAAGCCACTATCTTGCTACAGCAGGGAACTGGTGTCCTACCATCTGCCTGTGTGCCCTTGCTGAAGGTTTGCTTTGTGTAGGCACTCCTGAAGTAATCAAATAGGTTCTAAGGACACTTGGGTGGAAAGCTATCAGTCATGGGGAAAGACTCACAATGCTACAGGAGACATTTGAGCTGAAGAGATTCAGTCCTGCATTTAAAACATGCCTCTTTTCCTAGATGCTAAGCCAGGATAACGCACTCTCCTAAAGTGCCTACCTAGGTAGAGATTTAAGTCATACTGGAATGTGAGCCTGAGCCCAGGGTATTGCCAGGGGAAAGAGCAGGAGCATAAACTGAGGAGCATAAATTGAGTCTAACAACCTGTCATCACAAGTGATATTGTAAATTTTGATATGAGGAAGACAGAATAGTTTGTTCTCAGACAAAAGTTCAAATCTGCGAGGAGATTCCAGGGAAACACCTAGATCTGAAATTATTTATATCTCAACTGTAACATAAAACAAACAAATGAACAAAAGCATTGAAAAAAGCTGCTGCCATGTGAACTGCAGGTAGAAGTTACCATGGAGGGAATTTCAAGCTATGTTTATTACATGAAACTCAAAATCTCTGCCTGGGCTGAAATACCACAGTTGGAAAAATATCCAGTGTAGCTGTAATCTTACTTTACTCAGAAGCAACCTGACCAGCTATCTTAGAAATGACTTTGCAAATCCACCAAGTCCCTTGAAATAAAGTCACTTACAATCTGAATCTGATAGTTGATTTCAGATGCTCCTTGGAGCAATGAGATATTGCTGGCAGACCTCTCTTCCTCTCAGATGGACACAACAGGGCTAAAAAGTTTTCAGAAAAGGCAAAATTAACCACAGCTCTGTAACAACCTCACCCAGAGAGGCATACTGCTGGTTCCCACTGAGCTGGGAGAGACCCCTGGATGCTATCAGAGATCCATTTGAAACACATCCGAGACCCAGCTTCCATTTCTCCCAGCTTCCCCCAGCAGCAGGCTACCCCAACACCTCTCCTCTTCCTCTAGTCAGAAAGACTCTCCTAATCCCTGACATTCATTTACCAGTGTCATCCATCACCTCGTGTAGCTCTTCCTTGACTGCAGTGTTTATATCTTTCAAGTATTTAGAGACAGCAGTTGTGTCCCTTCGTCACCTTTATCCTCAGCATTTTAATGCATCTCTGTGTAGTTATAAATTTCCTCTTTCATGGTCCTTTTAATCTGTCACTGTGCAGCTTGGCTGACATGGAACAGGAAATGCTGCTATTTAAACCGTGCAGTAAGAAAACACAGAGGAAAAAGCTGAAATTGTCACAAGTGTTTTAACTATACAGAGTGCAAAAAAAAGTTTCAAAAGACTTGTCTATTTCTAATGGAGACTAGGATTTTTTTAAACACTCCCCCAAGAATTTATATTCCTACCTAGAACTATGCACAGGAGAAGCTATGTTGATGTGCTGCGAAAACCTCTGAATGGTTTCTCCTTCTCCTCAATGCTTTATTTGTTTGTATTTTGTCTGCTTGGGGTTTTTAAAATAAAATTTCTTTAATGAATGGAAAAGTAAATCTGAAGTAAACTACAAAGAGAAATTTTTTCATTCACAAAGAACAAAACATTTCACTCAAGAAGAGCCACACATTGATTCAGGGATGAGAGGCATGCATACACTCAACTCCAGCATAAGACAAATGGCTGTCACAGACTACCAACACATCTTTTTGGATTCTTAGTCTCATGCAGTCTTTCAGGTTTGTGATGACTCTTTCTCTTCTTGATTGCTGAGAAAATACAAACTGTGTGTTTAAAAGCTTTTCATTAAAAAAGCATGTTTTAGTAAAACCTTTCTAAAGCCCTCTTACAAATTAAAATTTTAATTAACACACACATTTTCAAGGAATTTAATAGACATGTCCATGGAATTAGGACAGGCCCTGGAACAGAGACCAGGCAGTTCCACCACTTCTTCCCCTTCAGGGGGCATGTATCTCACTTTACATGCAATAACATGGTGGGAGGTAGGCAGAATGAACAAGAAAGTTTCACTGGCAATATCAAGTCAAGGACAAAATTTCAAGTCCATTAATCACAGAATCATAGAATGGTTTGGGTTGGAAAGGACCTTAAAGATCATCGAGCTCCAACCCCCCTGCCATGGGCAGGGACACCCTCCACTAGCCCAGGTTGCCCAAAGCCTCATCCAGCCTGGCCTTGAACACCTCCAGGGATGGGGCATCCACAACTTCCCTGGGCAACCTGGGCCACTGCCTCACCACCCTCACAGTGAAAAATTTCTTCCTAATGTCTAGTCTAAATTTACCCTCTTTTAGCTTATACCCATTACTCCTTGTCCTATCACTACCCCCCCCCAGAAAAAGAGTGCCTCCCCATCTCTCCTGTAGGCCCCCTTCAGGTACTGGAAGGCTGCTATTAAGTCTCCTCGGAGCCTTCTTTTCTCCAGACTAAACAGTATGCAAGCTGAAGCTCTGACAAGCACCAAGAAGGAGAAGGAGTGACAGAGGAAAAAATGGATGCTATTCCCTTTCTATGAAGAGAATGGCAGTGTTCAGATGCCCATAGTCACAACTGACTCTGTCCTGCTCTTGGGGTAATGGAGCCACATACTGTTTCCTAAGCAAGGGGACTGGGAGGGACGCCATCTAACCTAGAGAGCAAGTGATATTCCCAAGCACACTCAGGTTCTCTCACAGATGAGGTCAGCAGTCGAGACAACTATCTCCCACTCAGTTACCTTAAGCACAAGGTTCAAACTTCTTTTCTGTTGGTCAACTTTGCCTGTGCTCACCAGCAAAAATGAAGAGGTGGATCCAAGGACACAGAGGCATGACAGCTTACCTGTCAGCTTTAGCATTGACACACTTTTCTTTGCCCTTTTCTTTTAATTGCTGTCCGTCTTCCCCTTTATTGCTCCCATTCTCTCAGGAGACTAGAGTTATCAAAACAACTCCACCATTACAGACTTGGGTTTCTTTGTTACTTTCCTTATTTTCCACAGAAGATACTTTAAAGCCATTTGAATCCTAAATTTTTGCTGATGCTGCATGTGTGACATTCCTGCAAGGTCAGTATCACTGGAAATAAGCCACAAGACTCAAATAATGCTGCAAAACCATAAGTAGCTGCTAAGCAGCTTCATTCTTGTAGGCAATGACAGATTCAAATTGTAAAAAGATGCACACCAAAGTCAGTAGATTAAATTTGCTTATATTAATGCATTTCTGCAGTGACAGCATGCACCTAATTTTAAATCAACTCATTTAAAACCACAGTGGGGGTAGGGGGACAGGGAGGATCAATTTTCAAATTGCACAGTGTGATCAATTTGTCCCTAGTAAAAAGGCAAAATTTCTTCAAAGTATTTAGTTTCTGATATACACTGTGATTTGTACCAGTGATAGGAAGGTCACCAGTAACCTCTGCCATGTCTGTAATTGCACCTGTTATCCTTTAACAAGCCACATGATCACCTGCTCAGCAAGCTGTGGAAATTCTCAGCCTTCTCAGGAAAGCTCTACGTCCTTTGAGACATGTACTCCAGCCACTAAAGCCAACCTGCAAAAAACAGAACTGACTGTACTCTCACAATCAACTTGTAGGTGAGAAAATAAGACAGCAACCAGCAAAGTTCTCAAAGCCATAACCTGGCAAATGTTTCAGATTCTGTGTAGCCTTGAGCAAGCACTTGATTTCAGCACATGGAATTGAGTATACAAAGGTAGTGCAGAGTTGCAACCTCCCAAAGAGGAGCATCCAAGGCTAAGGCAGAGTACTCTTTGCCCCCACCACTGAAAGAGGAGAGTCAGAGAACTTGGAAGAGCCTCAGCATGATGCGTCTGCAGCTGTCAGAAGTGGAAGTAGAAATTATGTGGTTTTGAGGGACCAATGTCCCACAGTCACCACTTCATGAACAATATCCCCTCTCTAAGGGCCCAAAAACCTGTGGATTCACATCCTAAAGGGCACTAGAACCTTTATGTGTCTCTCAGTCACAGCAGAAGCCTCTGCTCCTTCTCCTTCATCTCTGAGCACCACATAATGTTCAAAGGGGGGACCATGATGCTCAAACAGAACATGAATTCACATACAGTCCTCTGTCATGAGACAAGCCCGTGGCAACACACTAGAGATCTGT
>NW_010125886.1:3080-9340 GCF_000699245.1 Pterocles gutturalis | reverse complement strand
TGCTTACTGCCATTCCTCTTCCAGATCTGATAAACAATTTGTTGACCTTCAAAAACTGCTGGAGTATTTCTAGTCTCCATGCAGCTGCCACAGATTTCATACTGCAATTTCTCATGCAAACAGCTTGCTGCTAGAATACATTTTTTTGTGCTGTTGGCGTTGGGGGGCTCCATTATGAAAGAGACATTCCTGTCCTCCATAATGGCAGGGTGTCTGTCCTCCCTTAAGAATAGAGAGCCTTTGCAGAGATTAGTTCAGCCCACTAGAGCCCTGTACATTATTGCAGTACTAATAAACAGATACAGTCCATACCCTCTCAGCTCAACTCAGCAAGATTTCTAAACCCATGTAGCCCTCACGGATTTGATTTCATAGTTTTATCTTAACTTCTAATCAAAGAATAAAGCCCTCCCACATACATCAGCATTCATATACACCTGCCTTTTTAATGGCTGTCCTTTTGCCAGCATATGACCAAGTGAATAGGTCTCAGCAGCTAACAGCTGAACTACAGTCTGAACTTCTCTCTCCCCAAGGACTAACACAAAGCCAGACCAGTAGTTTATATTTTCAGAGTTCTGTTTCACCAGGAAGGTCTGAATAACTGTAATGCACCTTGCACTAGACTCCTGCCCAGCTCCAAATCCACTGCTGCAAATAGTATTTCCTATGCAACCCAGGCCAAAAATTCAGCACTGACAAACTCTATTTGTGCCTGAAGTATACAGCTGACAAGAATCCACCACTTTTCTCTGATTCAATGAGAACCAACTTGTCCTGATTTCAGCTGAGAAAGAGTTAACTTTCTTCATAGTAGCTAGTGTGAGGCTATGTTTTGGATTTGTGCTGAGAAGAAGGCTGATAACGTACTGATGTTTATAGTTGCTGTCAGGACAGTCAAGGACCTTTCAGCTTCTCTGGTGGGCCAGTGTCTGCAGGTGCAGGAGAAGCTGGGAAGGAGCACAGCCCCAATTACTAGCCTAGGATTTGATCTTAGGTTTAGGGTTGAGACTCAAATCGGACAACAGTCTACTCCATATCATGCACGCCATAGCCAATATACAGATGGGTCTGTGTCCAGAAGTACTCTTGTTCTGGGTCAGCTCTCTGCAGGTGGTCTCTTGCTCTCTGTTGTTTCCCTCTGGGTCACCCCTCTCTGAGGGTTGTCTCAGTCTCTCAGACACTCAGGCTCTCATCTCCGTCCTGGGACTGCAGTTTCCATACTCTCCCTGCTGTATGATCATTAGCTGTGAACAGGCCGAGCCTTGGTCATGGGGGGGGGGGGGTATCACTGTGTATCACTCATTTGTATACATTACTATTATTATTATTATCATTGTTATTGTTTTCAGTATTATTGTAGTTTAGTTATTCAATTGTTCTTACCTCAATCCATGAGTCTCTTTTCCCTTTACCCCTTTAATTCTCTTCCCTGTCCCCAAGGCAGGGGAAAGGTGAGTGAGCAGTTGTGTTTTGCTGCCACCCAGGGTAAACTACAGCACAACTTCAATTATGAAAGACACACACACAAAAAAAAAAAAATAAAAAAAGCCAGAAAGATTCAGGTGTTCACCAATAGATGATAAAATGAAAAGTATGCAGAACCTCCTCCTAAGTGGACAGAGAATCAAAGAGAAGCACCTTCTGTTCTGCCAAGAAGGAACGTGTTCTGCCAAGAAGGAATGCTAGACAAACTCCTTAATGCTTGTGAAGTTTCCTTATTTCTCCCTCTTTCTCCTCTGAGAGAGAAAAATTCCTGCTTATCCATGTCACTCCACTCCAAGGAGGCTCTTGTCAAGCAGATGCTCAGCAGAAGTCTTAGTTAAGCTCTTTGGGGCATACCTCTACAATCAGCAGGCTGAAGGTTGCTCATTTTCTCCAGGGTTACTAAATAAGCTGGCACTAGGAGCAGTGTGCTTACAAATAAGACAAACAGAAGTAAGATCCCAGCAGACACAAGTGAGAGCATTTGTATGATTCTAACAGCAACAGCCCCAACAGAGGCAAGAAAACAAAAATAAGGTTTCTCAAGAAAGGCACAGGAA
Source organism: Pterocles gutturalis (assembly GCF_000699245.1). NCBI lineage: Eukaryota > Metazoa > Chordata > Aves > Pterocliformes > Pteroclidae > Pterocles > Pterocles gutturalis. Next base: position 7,295 of record NW_010125886.1, on the reverse strand, counting down.
GAAAGGACCTGGCCAGTTTTACTCCTCCTTATTTGATCATGGATGGAATAAATCAGCTGACCCCCACTGAAGCTGTTTCACTGGTATCATCTCCACAGTCAAAGATCTGCCTCCTTGGAAGACATTTTGCTCCTTGGTTTTAATGGGAATTCGTGAAGAACAAACTAAGCCCTATAGGTTGCCATTGGAGGATCTGGCTTCATGTAACTGAACAAGGAAGATCTAAGGCTGATACAGATTAATCAGCCTTGAATAGCTATAGAAGCCCTTTTTTTTTATTATTGTTTTTCTGGAAGCACTGAGACACCCACATGTGATTTGCTTTTCTGCCCTTTTCTCAGCAACAGACATCAGGACTGCACTCAACCCAACTTCTGAAGAAAATCTCTTTAGCAGCAGTATGCATTAGAAAAAAGGCCTATAAAACCGTTTTTGGTGAAAAATGTATCCATCAGATATCAACACTAACCTCTTAATCTTCAAAATGTCATTAAAATGCATAAACTCAAAGCATCAGACAAAGAAAAAGTGATCCAGAAAATAACAGATCAACAATGCAACCATACTACACACACCAAGGCTGCAGAATTCATTTTATACTCCCACTTAAGAATGAGCAGTGCGGAGCAGTGCAAGGGACTTAAAATTATCATCTAGTCTAAATGCCTGACCAATTCTGGGCTGACCAAAAGTTAGAGCATGTTATTAAGGGCATTGTCCAAATGCCTCTAAACACTGACAGGCTTAGTCCATTCACCACCTCCCTAGGAAGCCTGTTCCAGTGTTTGACCATCCTCCCAGTAAAGAAATGGTTCCTGATGTCAAGTCTGAACCTTCCCTGACACAGCTTTGACTCAGTCCCTGGAATCCAGTGACAGGATGCATGGGAGAAGAGATCAGCACCTCCCCCTCCACTTCCCCTCCTCAGAAAGCTGTAGAGAGCAATGAGGTCACCCCTCAGCCTCCTTTTTCCAAACTATGCAAACCCAGACTCCTCAGCTGCTCCTCATAGGACATGCCTTCTAGCCCTTTTAGAAGCCCTGCTGTCCTCCTCTGGTGCATTCAAGTACCTTAACATCCTTCTTACATTGTGGGCCCCAGAATTGCACATAATATAGGCAGAAGTTATCTGAGAACAACATCCCCTAACATCTACCACATGCTACAGTGGGCTGGAGACTTCGTGTCTCATTTTAGATTCTCCATTCTTTGTGATTTGAAAGCACCTGACTGCAAAATGAAAGACTTCATGTGTCACAGGTTTCAAGAAAGAGCAAAGAGGGCAAAAGAGACCTCAGAATTAAACACCAGCACTACTTGTTGGCACTACAACCTGCAGATCTACATTACACTTTCTGTCCTGCTCCAGCACTTCATACATTAATATAAGCAGTGAAGCATAGTCTAGCTGATGCATGAGGTCCCAGAGCAGGAGGGAGACTCAGGGAGCTGCAAATGTGAGAAACAAGAGGCTGAGTTAGAGGAGAAGGCAGAGACCACCATGTTTATACTTCACTGTCTGTTCCACCCTGGATAGGTCTCTATTGCATCTTGTTGCGCTCAATCTCACTGACTTCTCTGGAGAAAACCAAGGACGTAAGCCCCACATCTCAAGCTAGCAAAGTGAGGCAAATGCAGCAGCAAAATATACACTTCATAAGCCACACAGACAGCCACTGCCAAGATGTTGAATGGTTTCCATTTAGTCTTATGTCACATTCACACACAGTCACATCTTCATTAATATGAGCTTAGTACAGGTGCTCCTTTTTCAGAGCTTATGGACAGTGACTTAAATTCCATTATCTTCAGGAAGGTTTAAATCTTTGTCTACTTTGAAGAACAAGGCGATTCCCTCTGGACTGAGTTTTGTGGTATACCTAGCTGAACCAAAGCTGCTGGTAAGGTACATGAAGCAGGCAGTCTCCCACTGCTGACATATTCCAGATGGCAATCAGGTTGCATTTGTCTTCTGCTTACAGTATTTTGAGAAGCCTTACAAACCAAAACAAGTTTCCACTGAATCTTGACAGGTAAAGAAGTGAATGCCAAGCAGCAGTCTCACTCTAAGCTGCTGACAATAAAATGGAAAATCATGCCAATAATATAGCCCAGTGAATATCTGTCTAGAAACTCAAGTGTACCCTTCCCCTTCTGGGGCTTGTGTTGCACAACAAATTCAAGGGGTACTGGCAGCATGAAGAAGAAATTTAGACAGTACTCTTCATATGCATCATTATCTAAGAAGTGAGTTAATATTATTAATCTACAGGCTGACATTAGGAAAAATCACTATTTAAGGCAGGCATCCCACCTAGACATTTATCCTATCGGTGGCAATAAAAGTAGCACATTAAAAGGGCCCTGTATAATATAACAGCATATAATACAGAGTTAAAGATATTGTGGCTGTTCTGTATATCCCCATCTTCACAGTCTTCTGGTCTGTGCAATGCTAGTTTCTGCTATAAGAAATCCTTCTCTTCAACCATATCATGATCCCACCTCAGACAAATCCTCCTCATATTTCCATGGGCTTTCCATTTCTCTTTTTCCATATGAAAAATCTTGAGACCCTTGTCCCTCAAGTCTCCCAGTAATAGGATGAAGTAGCAGAGTTTCACGAAGTTTAGTGTCTTTTCTACTTCAGTCCAGTTTCACTATTTGTCCAAGCCACCAGTGACAGAGGAAGTGAGACAGTGTAGTATGATATGAGAATTAAGTGTTAGTGTACCCCTTGCTTTCATACAAGCCTATGAAGAAACAAACAATGCTCAATGAAAAACACCATGGCTAAATTCCTCCAGGGACCACTTCAGGTCCTCCACTTTCATCTTTTTCCTGTGAAGTCATACACCTTGGTCATGACAACAGTGCTCCAGAGCTCTAATCTGGCTTGGTAAAGAGCAATCATGAAACTGCTCTGGTTGTCTTCATTTTTTTGAATGTCACAGGAACGGCAAAGTGATCAATAACCCTGGTTACACACCTATGTCAATGTCTGCTTGTGTGGCAGGGTCAGAGGTACAAAATATCCCTTTCCTGATTCTGTTACTTCTGTGGAAGTAGCAGCAATTTTGATCACCTAGGTTTCCTCTTGCTATTTTCTTCTTGTCATCCTAAACAGCTAATCAGCATCACGATCGCATTTCGTATCTATGGTATCTGTCACTGTCAAACAATAAATGGAGTGACTCCCACACAGAACACTGAAAGATCTGAGGAGAACAAAAAAGTCATAGAAGCAAATTGGTCAAACAATATTTTGCACAGCTTTTCCTGGACCACAGTCCCACTGCTAATGAAAGGGTCAAGGATTTTTACCTTGAAGGGGCCAGGGATTTGAAAAGACACATTTCAAGCTTGTCAATCACTAGGCAAAGACTCTGCTGCCAGCACTAGCAGCAAAATTCCAATGCTGGCAGCACAGCAGAGGATGGCCTTCCACTACACAGAAACAGCAGGCTTCTGCAGACCCCCTTTAACAACAAGTCAGGGAAAGAACACATTCTACTTCAGCAATACAATAACCTGCCAAACTGATTCCACAAAACCCAAATCCCCTAGTTACACTGGCTTCCAAACAAACCAACTCTACACAACAAAACTGCCTTTCATTGCTTGCTAACTTGCTCACCTACCTTTCAAAACACCTGCTTTCTTCCCATCTGACTTGCAAAGCTCCAAGGAAAACAAATCTGATTGTGTTGTGCTATTAGATACAAAGAAAGAGCTTCACGGATTGCTTCAAAAGCAATGAGAAAACTCCCACAGGAGTCTTCTGCTTATTGTTAATTAAGCAGAGTGTAAGACCTCCTCTTCCTTAAGGTGAGTGAGGAGGTAGGAAATTTGTTTTTTTTCCTTCCAGTGATGACTCCAGCATGATGAAACCTGGTTCCAAAGTCCTAATATGCTTTAGAGCCCTGCAAAACCTTGTCCAGAAGGAAAAAGGCAAAAGCACCGCATCTGCAAACTGTTTTCAGATCCAGGCTCTTAGCTGGATGCTGGGAAGAGAAAATACCATGCCCATAATGCTCAGACAAGGAAACCAAATTTACCCCTGACATTTGCGAGGTGAGCCCAGCTGACACACAGAAAAGGTTAAGCTATTGTAGCTGTAGGTGGTCTGCAAACAATATCTATAGCAAGTCTGATTCTCTGTAAATTGGAGGGGAACCTTACTGTCAAAACTGCAGTATTTTTTCTTCCTTCCAG
>NW_010125886.1:1202-3049 GCF_000699245.1 Pterocles gutturalis | reverse complement strand
CAGAAGAGATTTTGAGGATGGGATAAGAACTTTTGCACCGTTCAAAAAATCCCAAGAAGGCAAAATGAATACAGATGTGTTCTCTCAAAGAGCCATGAAATCCACAGGAAAATCTCCCTGAAACTGGAAATAATAACAAAGCTCAGTAGCAGATCACACCATATATTCAAGCCAAAGCAAGCCTGTCACCCACCAGAGGTTTGATGCTTTGCTCAGTTTAGGCATCTCTGAATGTCAGAACTGGCAGATAAAAGGGGTTCTGGCCCCATAAAGAAGGAAACAAACTGTAACCTTTAGTACTTGGCTTGCTGTGCCACTGCAGCCAGATTACACGCTCTCTTCAGCCTGGGCTTTAACTCCAAAGGGAAGGGAAACAAGTGTCCAAAACCACCTTTACTTTCCATTTTATATTTGCCCTGGGAGGTCTTGTTTTTCCTCTTTGAAACTATTTCTAATTTAAAATAGCTCGCTGCTTAATGAAGTAATATTTCCTGGATTTTACCACTCTGTAGAGACTTCTCCTTTACTGAGTAAGCAGACAAGTTCCAGACACATTTTGCTAACACATTAAGTCATCTGGCAGAAGATCCAGTGCCCTGGGCAGAATCTTGACAGATATCATAAACTCAAACTTCACCAAGAGATGCTTTTTGAATTTGCCTTCTCAGAAACTCCTGTTATAATGCAAATCCTGACCCCGGCGTGCAATATTATGTTAGAATGAATGCCTGCCCAGAGTAAATGCTGTTAAGCATGGTCAGACACTGCTTCCAACTCAGGTTAGTCACTAAGCTGCAAGAAAAGTCATGCATCTCAGCTGTTACTCCTTTGCTGCAACTCTCCTCCCCTTGCCTTTAACTGCAGTCTCTAAGCAGTTATTTCCCTTTGGTGGATTCACAGATGTCCAACTGCAGTGGCTCAGTTCATTTCTGTGCAAGGAACTTTATTCACAACATAGCGAACTGTGCAAAATCTGCTCTTCTCGAAACTATTTCTCCTTCAAATAGGCACTGAAGAGTAATCAAGTGTAACACTGCTACCATACAAACTGTTATCTTCTCACAAAAATATCTTCATATCTTGCTATTTTGTGCAGTGAAATTAGACCCTTTCTTCTCCAGTTTAACCTTCCCATTCAGAACATCTCAACTAAAACTTGGGTTGCTTGCTCCATTCTTAACTGTGAGAATTTTTCTTCCTTGTTGGAAAAAAAAAAAAAAAAACACCAGTTCTCTTGCTTTCAAAGATGAAAATCATGTTTCCATGCAGTAGATGTTGAAGCTGCATATGACATCAGTAACACCATGCATTAAATATTCCCACAGTCACACAGTTTCTCCAAAGGAAAATCAATGGAAAATGCACGAGATACGGTACAAAAGAGAACGATCAGAACCACTTCATCAACTTCCTCTGAGGCCAACTATTCCAGTTCCCAACAGCAGTCAGCATTCAACAGCATCTCAGACTTGTTTTGACTAATGTTCAGGCCAAGGACCGCAGAAGGGCAGCACAACTGTGGCAGGACAAAGGAATCTCATTCCCAAATACTTCTGCTTTGTTTTCAATTTCTCTCCCCCACACCACTGCCCTTCCTATTTCCCACCATTAGGTTAAAACAATTCATCACACATGGAAGGAAATATATTGAAACCACATAACATAAAAGTGGCCCCAAATCCAAGCAGGGTATGGGGGGGTAGTCTCTTTATTACTGTTTTCCTACTTTTTGCACAATATTCTTATTTAAAATAACCCTCAAAATGCCAGGTACAAAAATTTCTGCAGTGGCCATTTTTTGGTCAAGGTCTGGCCAACGTTTGGGGGAAGGATGGAAAAGGGGCTCA
>NW_010125886.1:0-1189 GCF_000699245.1 Pterocles gutturalis | reverse complement strand
TTTCCTTGAATTTACTCTGGCTAAATCTGTCTGCAACCTTTGCAATACCTGCCTCAGTGGCATGGAATGAAGCAAAACAATACCTGCCCACTGTACAGCAGGATACACAGCCAGTTAGTAGGGTGCCAGATTAGGTACCACCCAGGGCCTGCACACTTTGTGTGGGAGGTCTCTCCCCCGTGCAGGGCTTTAGTCTTTGCTTGTTGCTGCCCTCTCGTGCTCAGATTCTTCAAACTCTTGGCTCTGCAAATCAGTGACAGGCATGCTCTTCCAGGTGCCTAAACAGCTCTTCCAGCTGCAGACCGTACCAGAGGCTCACAGCAGTTTATCCTCTCTCTCGCCAGGTGCGAAGGGTGGGGGATGCAAGGTCTCTCATGCCAACTGCACTTACCTCCTAGAGCTTGTTTCATAACAAAATCCATGGCGATGGCTTAGGGGTGCTGCCCACCTTCCCACCTCACATGCACAGAGATCAGGAATCCTTGAAGGACAGCCTGCAAAGACACACAATGAAAAGAGGAATGGTTTCGCCAGGAGGAGAAAAAGCTGATGGCTGGTCTTTCTCAGCTCTCTCCCCGCAGCTTTCCTCCCCTTGTCCGAATGTAGGCAAGTTCCCAGCCCCCCACCCCTGCAGACCCTGACTTTGCAGAACAAGGCAGCTATTGGCACTTGGGGCGCAAAGCTGCAGGGTGGTAGGCGGGGAACAAGGGCGAGGAGGAGGATGTAAGGGGACACAGTGCCCCAGGCAGGGCAGGTGGCCGGGAGTGAACCTGGAGGAGCAGTGCGGTGTTCCTCCAGGCTTGTCTCCAGCAGACGGGCAGGAAGGCGTTAAACCTTTGAACTTTCCCGTTTCCCCGCCTGTCTCTCGCCCTCTCGGTTTTCGGAGGGCTAGCTCCAGAGCGGCAGCCCCACCGGAGATCGCCGAGGGGACATTTGAAGGTGAAGCGCTCCGCAACTTCCCGGGAAACCAAGTGTGGGATGCTGGGCGGAGGGATGGAGAGCACGGATGCAGAGCAGGCTCCCCGACCCTAACCCCTCAGAAACCTCACCCAGAAAGCCCCCAGCGCAACACTAGCCAGAGTTGCACCTCCTCAGGAAGAGCCAGGACTGCTCAAGGTTGCGACCGGCTGCCCCCAGGTGCCGCACAGCAGCTGCGCCGCCCAGGCTGCTTCCTCCCTTTGCTGGCCCC
>NW_010125885.1:8308-8997 GCF_000699245.1 Pterocles gutturalis | reverse complement strand
CCTGCTGCTTCGCCTCCCTCATGCAACAGTGGCAAAGCTTCGAGTTGGCCAATGTCCCCGTGCTCCAGCGGCTCTACGTGGTGCCCCTCAACACCGCTGCCATGCCCGCCAAGGGCCGCCGAGGGCTGAAGGAGGATGGGATGGGTGCCCCACCGGTACCCGAAGCGTGTTACCTTTGCGGGGAGGAGTGTGGCAAGGAGGCGAGGCCGGTGGCAGCCAAAATCACCAACGGCAACGCGAAGAACACGATGCATTTCCCCTTCCTCAGCCTCCTCCCCTGCCCACCCAGCGCCAAGGGGCTGAACAAGCACTGGGAGGTCAGCAGCTGCCGCAAGTGCTTCGGGGTCTTGCAGGACCTGTGGGCCATGTACAGGGCTTGTCACAACGAGGAGCTCATCACCTCGGTGCAGAGCTTCCTGGGGAGGTATCACCAGGTTTTTTCTGCTGGTGACCCCACTGGTCTGGTTGGCCACCCCGCTGTCAAGCCCGGTCCCACCTCCGTCTGCTACATCTGCGGTGCTGAGCTGGGAGCTGGCAAAGAGTTCCAGCTCAATGTCAACCCACCGGGGCGATTCGGGGAGAAGGAGCCCTTTTTCCCCTTCCTGACGGTCTACCCACCCGCCCCAAGGGCCAGACCGGCTGATTCGACCGGGTTGGTGGCCACCTGCGTCCTTTGCTACCACGACCTG
>NW_010125885.1:1991-8280 GCF_000699245.1 Pterocles gutturalis | reverse complement strand
CCCCAGCAGCGCCTGGTCCCGGCAGTACAAAGTGGAGACCTTCGTCTGCTTCTTCTGCCGCCAGGAGAAGAAGCGATGCCTTGGATTAAAAGCCGTTCAAGTCGCCAGGCTCCCCGTCTTCCTCTACACCCTGCGCGTGGCCAACAGCTTGCTGGTGGATGACGGGAAGCAGCTGACCATCGGCGCCTGTGCTGAATGCGGTGCCGTGGTCCTGGCCGGCAAGAGCATGACCCCCCCGGAGCTGCTGGCGGCAGCACCCCCGGCTCTGCTCCCCAAGGTAAGGCGGTTGGCCGGGACCCCATCCCTCCCCTCCTGGAGTTTCCCACTTTTTGGCATGGAGGAGGAGGTAGTGCGGTGACATAGATGGATGTTCTCCTTTCTGGTTTGGTCCCTGGGGGAGAACGCTAATGGATGGGGTGCCTTTAGCAATGAACTTTTGGAGCTGTCAAGCTGTGAAGGAACAGATAAAAATCCTTCCAAGAGGTGGGGAGAGCCAAGACCCATCCTGGTGCAGAAGCGTATCTCTGTATTATTGGCGCCTGCTTGCTTGCAGCCCTGCACGAGGGAGGTGGGGGCCAGTGCGGAGGAAATCCTCATCCCGGACCCCTCACCATCCGGGGGGATCAGAGATACTGGAGGGGAGGGGGGCTGCTCAGTCTGCCCACCCTGGCATCATCCTTGGGAAGCTTGAAGGAGCACGTGGCCTCTGCTGCTGCTGAAACTTCCCAAATTATCTCTGGTTTTATAAAGCACCTTAATCAAAGGGTTTCCCCCCTGAGAAACCCCAGCCAGGGGCACTGGTGTGTGGGGTCAGGGCTGGGTGCCCCTCCCATGGTTATCCCACAGTGAGGGACCCGCAGGCAGCATTCCCCGGCCCCCTGCGCCCCCCGAACCGCTGCAACGGGGCCCTGCAGCCCTGGAGGGTGTCATGGGTGTCATCGCCTGGGTGCTGCTGGTTTTCCCGGATTGCTCTTTTCCGCACCTCCTGTGGGGTTATTCAGGATGCTTCGGGGGTATCATCTAGAAAGCAGTACGGCTGGGCAAAGGTTTACAAGTCGCAAGGTTGCTGTTCTCATGGGATGGGGAAATAACGGCTTTTTCCCCAAAATTTCCAGCTTGTAGGAGCGTGCTGGAGAGCCGCTGCTCTGTATCTGCAAACCAGGCCCCAGGCCGGGCTCCGTAAAATGCCAGCATCCTAAATCCCCGAGTTCGTTTTCAAAGCCTTTCGGCTCCGTCTGTAGCCAGAACCCCGCAGCTCTCCAAAGCGTTGGCATTTTCTTTAGAAATGTAAACCAGCCCTTCGGAGACAGCGCGCCTTTTCTCTCCGGTTGCTGGTTACAGATATAATTTTCCGTTCAGCCGTGCCGGTTCCCGAGCTGGGGGGACACTGCTTGGAAAGCCACTGGGCTGGAGCACGGGAGGGTCCACGTGTGTGGCACTGGCCCAGAGAGATCCAGGATGGTGCAGGAGGCTGGGTTGGCACCGGTGATGGGAATCCTTGGGAAACCATTCCTGGTTTTCCCCAGGCTCCATCAGCCCGACTGGGATGCTCCCAACATCCTCACAGGCCGTTCGTGGATGCAGATGATTTATTTCCAGGCTCAGCACCATGGGAGTCTGTGTCCAGCCAAGACTTGCCATGCGCTGATGGCTCTGAGAGGATGGAGACTTTCTGGATGCTGGAGGTGCTTTGGAGCTGCGTGGGTTGCGAAGCCCGCATGGTTGTGGCCACATTACCCGTCTGTCTGTCCCCTGGGCTGTTGGCATGGCCAGTGCCCTTGGTGGCTGGTGGCCCTGGAGGGCTCGGGAGCGAGGCGAGCATCCTGCGGCGCTAACCGGGGCGGTGATGCTGGGGTGATGCTCAGCAGCATCCGCGTGTCCCCAGCCGGTGTTCCACACCTCTTATTGTCCCTGGGCCATGTCATGGGGGTGTCACAGACAGTTCTGTCCCAGCTCAGATGCCAGCGTTGGGTACCCGGGGGTGCTTCCTGCAGGGTTTGGTCGTTCCCCACCCCGAGCCCGGCATTTCCCAGGCGTGCCAGCCCTCGTCCCCGCTGGCCCCAGCCCCACGCTCCTGCTTGGGCTCCTGCCCGCAGCCCCGTCTGTGACCCCAGTGGCTCTGAAAAGCTTTTGTGTGGGGCTGTGAAAGGGGGAGGGGGAGGAGGAGGAGGACGTGGAGGGTGTCCCGGGGAAGGGATGCTATTCAGTTCCTCTCTCTTGTTCCCGGGTTTGCTAATGAGCAGATTAAGGGGCTGCTAGGACAGGCAGGGTGGCAGGAGGCAAGGCAGAGCTGCCTGGGGAGGGCACAGCCGGTCTGGGGACCATTTTGCTTTGCTGGGCTCTGCCGTGTCCTGGTGGGGATGCTGGCTGGCTAGAAGGTCCTCTCGCCTTTTCCCTCCCCCACTTTCCATCAGGCTGAGACCTCACGGACATAAAGGTTATTTAAAACATGGCTTAGTGCTTGCGTAGGGTGCTCGGCTGATTTAGCCTTACCCTCCTTCAGCCACGCTGCCAAGTCACCCCAAATGAGCTTTTCACCCTTGTGTGTCACCCACATCCCTGTTCAGATGGGACCAGGCGGGAAGGAATGACCCTGAGGGGTTCAAACCGTCTCCCCATTCCTCCTCGTAGCTCTGCAGCTTCATTTTTTAAATGCACATGCTTCCAGGATTGACCCCTCCCTGCGCAGAGCTGATGCTTTGGTGCCATCCTGCCTGTGGGTGGGTGACCCAGATGGCGCAATGTAAATGCCCAAAATGCCACCAGGCACCTCTGTGTCCCCTCTCTTAGCAGGGCAGCGGGAACAGGATGGGGCTCAGGTCCTGGCGGTAGCATCTTGGAAGGGCTAACGAGGGAACCTGGCATCTGGGGCTCGTGGTGGGGGCTGCGGTATTTGGGGTGGGGCAGTGGCTCTGCTGCTGGGTTGGTGTTGGGGAGTGGTGGGGCAGGTGATGCTTTGGGAGGGGTGGTCCTGCCTGCTGCAGGAGGGGCTCCTGGAGGTAAGATCTGTGGGTAGAGGGGCTGCTGCAGAAGCTCCCCTGTTGCTGACTTGTGTGGGCTGGGTTTGGGTTCTCCACCATGAAAAAAATGGTAATGCTGAGCTTGGGTAAGGGTACCCTGGCATGGTTGTCCTTGGGCTTGTCACCCTTGGTTGCCTCCAAGGTGTGCAGATGTGTGCCGTGAGGATGCATCTTCTTTCCAGCTGTACCCCCTGCAAGGGGCACCTGTGCAGATCTGTGCACCCATGGGTGCAGGGCTCCTGAGTTTGGGGTGGCCGTGCTGCCACCAGGTATGATCTCTCATCCTCCTGATCCAGAGAAACCTCCGGTGCATCCCAGTGTTGATCATCGCTGCTGGCTGGGAGGAGCTGGCTCCCAGGGTGCTGCGGGACACGCAGCTGCTGCGCACGGAGCAGGTGCTGAGGTCGGTGGCTTTGAATAAACGATCAAACGCCCGGGCTCGGACCGTGTCCAGAGGCGATACTGCCCCACAGCCCCGGCTGTGCCTGTACTGAAGCTTCTGGAGCCGCCCCTCGAGCCCTCCTGCCCGCTCTAAAGGGGCAAAGCGCTGCATCACCGGCCAGCCTGGGTCAGGGGCTGCTTGTGCTCAGCCCAGCTGGGGTTTTCTGGGCTTGCTCCCTTCTTTTCTCTGTGCCAGTGTTGGGAAAACCTTCCCCTGCCTTTCCACCTTTTCCCATTGTCACCTTCCACCGCTCTCGCTGCAGTTACATACCTGGAAAAGCAAGCTCTGTTGGTTTGGGTTTTTTCCCTGCCGCATGCAACTTTTTGCAGATACCTTCAGGTTTCTGGAAAGCTCTTAAATCCCCCCGTAACTGGAGCAAAGCTGTGCAGGTTTCCTCCGGGTGCTGCATGGCATGGTGCAAAATTTGCAGCTGGGGTCATCCCGCTTCTTGGGAGCACCCAGAGCTCGCTGCTGTCTCACCAGCCCCGGCCTCGGGCTGGGTGTGAGCATTGGCTGGGGTTTGCCGTGTCCCATTCCCACGTTGCAGGGGACACCTGGGTCTGGTTGCGTGGGGCTGTGCCTGACGGGACTCGTGAGGCCAAGTCCGCTGCATTTATTGCTTGGCAGCAGCAGTGTTAGCTCAGCTGGGGATTTGGCCCCTTTTTTCAGGTTACAAGCTCCAAAGGTCATGCTGCATTTCCAAAACGCTACGCCGAGCTTACAGCTGTTGGTGGGCATGGTCTCGTTGCCTTTTGAAAAGAAGTTTTGGGCGAACATCAAAGAGTTCTTGTGTTCTCGCCTAAACCTTGTCCCACTGATGCTGAGCAGCAGCAAAAACTCCTGGATGCCGCGAATGCAAACCCAGGAGGTGGAGGGTGATGCCTGCCCCTCCTCCTGCGCTGCACTGGGACAAATTCTGGGTGGGGGTACGGATATTTGGGTCTATCACAACATGAGAAACAAGAAACCCGTGCAGGAAGGGTCCCAGGTTGTGACCAGGCAGGCAGGACCTCTGGCTTCTTTGCAGCTTTTGTTAATTTTGGAGCAAACCAAAAACCTTCTGGTGCCCGGCAGCGTTTTGGGTGGTTGCACTTTCTCTCCTAAGCTGACATCTCTGCGTGTCCCCAGCCCAGGCTTCACGGGTGGCCTCCAGAGGGGTGCCATGGGCTATGTTGGGCTTCTACATGAGCCTTAAATGTCTCACTTGTCTCAATTTTTTGGCTTCCAGCTCACATTGGCTGTGGTGGTTATCTCCGTGCTCGTGCCAATTTTTGCCATCACTAATTCTAGCGGATCAAGAGCAAAATCAGGCCAAGGTATTTTAAGCCGACTTGATTGGGATGAACCTGTTTTGTTTGCAGCATATGTCTGTGTAAAGATGTTTTTAGCGAGGCTCCCGTCGCCTTTCAGCAAAGCAGCTTCCTCCGCAGCGCCTGCCGCGGCTAGCACCGACCGGCTCTGGCATTTTCGGATGAGCTCTCGATCCAGGCACGGAGGTGGCAAATATAATCATGATATGACTTCATGTCTTAGGGCACGGCCTCCCGTGGGATCGTGTTCCCAGATGGCAAACAAAGAAACAACACGAGGGAAAAATTGTGCCGCTTGCTTTTTCCTGCCGATGAGGTCAGGGCGGGTTTGGTATGTACCCAGCCGGGCTGGAACCCCTCCATCCCTCCTCATCCTCACCCGCCGCTGAGGTTGTGTTAAAGTCACCCTCTGGGTTGGTGGCTTGTCCCCCTGGGGTCTCCAGCCGGGGGTGCACGTCCTTCAAATGCAGCACTCCCGCGCCGCTGCCAGCCGCCGTGTCCTCCAGACCTTGTGCTGACTCCACAGCTCACCAGCTGGCTGCTATATATTTATTTTTTACACTCACCCCACCTCCTGCCCCCTTCCCTGCCCCTTGCCTTCTCTCTGCCTTTCCCAAAACCAGCTGGAGCGCGGCCTCCATTCTGCAGCCACCTGCCAAAAACGCTGCCCTGAGATATGGTGCTGCTGGGAAACCCCCCAAAATATCCCCTGCAACGCAGCCCCCCCCAGGGAGAGGGACCGGCTTTGCTCTGCTCCCCTGCAGCAAAAATACTTTCGCAACCACTGGAGCATCTTGCAGCAGCCTCGGGCGAAGCCAGGGCCAAGTCGGGAGGTGGCTGGAGGGACGGACAGACGCCTCTGGCTGCTGCAGATGGACAGATGTTTTGTCCAGACCCTTGGCCTTTTCCCGGCAGTAGCTGCGTGGGTGCCGGGTTTTGCAGCTCCACTGGTGACAGCAGGAGCCGGCTTCTCCCTGTCCTCTGCCCCCCAACGTGCCAGCAGGGTCCCGTGCTGACAGTGTCATCATCCTCGGGGGGCTGAGCTGGGACCAAGGAGATGAATCCATCTCCTGAGCAGATTTTGGGGACCTGTGAGGTTTTGGGGGCCTCCTGGGCACAGAGCTGGTTTGCTGGAGCCTGTTGGCTGCGCTGGGTGCCTGCTGTGCCCTGGATCTGTTCCCATACTGGATTATTTTTTTTGGAGGGGGGGAGCTCTGTTTGCTCCCTGCTGGTATCTTTGGCATGGGGTGCTCAGATTGGGGTGCTCCCCGAGGCTCCCCAGCTCCCTGGCCATTGGCCAAACACTGGTCCCGTACAGCTGGGCAGCATCTGGCCAGATGTTCCCCCTTCTCCTTTCAGCAGAAAGCCTGCGCTGCGTGCTGGGGTCCCTGGCTTGGAGGGATGGCATGGAAATGCCCCTCTGATGTGTCAAGGGGGGACACACTGCCCTCCTTGGGGGGATCAGCCAGGCTGGGGGTTTAGGGGGGATCTTGTAGGGACAAATCCGGGTGGGTGGT
>NW_010125885.1:1195-1458 GCF_000699245.1 Pterocles gutturalis | reverse complement strand
CGCCCATGCATCTGCGGTAGCAGCATGGGGAAGATGGGGATGGATCCTGCTCTAGCTCCAGGAGGGAGTTTTGTCTGGGCTGGGAGGAGAAAGACATCACCTGGGTGCACTTTGCAGCCTGGCATGGATATGATGCTGCTTCTCCCTCTTTATTTGCCTTATTTTCTTCCACCTTAGTGCTGCTGGGCTTTAGTAGCTCTGGGGAGACTGAAATCATCTGTTTACCCATGCTCAGAGCGGCAGGCGGCCCCGGGTTTCTCCCC
>NW_010125885.1:389-1163 GCF_000699245.1 Pterocles gutturalis | reverse complement strand
TTTTCCTCCTCAAACCTGCTGTCCCGCGGCGAGGTGGCTGTGCTGAGCATGCCGTGACCGGTGCTGGGGCAGGGCCAGCACCACGGTGCCCTGGGCTGCATTGCATCGCATGCTGGCTCTCGTGCTGCCGGTGTCGGAGCTCCCTCCGGCCAGAGAGCTGCCCAGATGCTGCACTTTGGTGCTTAGGGATAAGCAGTGGTGCTGGACGGGCCAGGTCTTGGGGCTGGCTTTGGCTGGAGGTGCATGGGGGGGGTCCTGGTACCCCCCGTAAGAGGCATGGAGGGGGGCAGCGGGGCTTGCAGGGACTGGTTTGCACCCCCTGCTCTCTCCCAGCTCCTCCCGGTGAATTTTTGGCTTCTAGTTTAGACCCAGCTGGGATGCAAGGGAAGGGCTTTAGGGGAGAGGGGTGGTGGGACCCTGCAGCCCAGAGCATCCCCCGTTTGCCATGGGGATGGGCAGCTGCCTGCTGTGGCTGGAGGGCAGGAGGGTTGGGGGGTTCCAGCCAGGGGGAATGTCCAGACCGACCCAGCACAGAGCCTGGGCCGTTCCCAGGGCTGTCCCCCCCCATGACCCACCTTGAGACCGTGTCCCAGCACCTGCTGCTTTTGGGGCTGGGAGCTTCATCATGGGGGCGTCTCGTCCCTTCAAGGGTGGGTGCCTGTCCCTGCGGGACCCGCTGCACCCCATGGCACAGCCCAGGGCAGGGTGGTTTCCCCTGTGGACCCTCCAAAATTATTTTGATCATCCGCCCCCGAGCTTTGCAGGGAGCAAAGG
>NW_010125885.1:0-241 GCF_000699245.1 Pterocles gutturalis | reverse complement strand
GGACGGACAGAGCCAGGGAGGGAGGGACGGACAGACAGACAGCTGTGCGAGGCGTCGCGGGGGCCGCGAGCGGGGTGCAGGGCGAGCAGCAAATTGCCACCGTCACCTCCCATCTGCTTGCAGCATGTTTCTGGAAGCGGGCTGACTTCAGTCGGCTGCGAAGCTTTTCATCGAGCGATGATCAAGTGCTAGTGATTTTAGTTATTACCCTGGCCAGGAATAAATATATATATATATATAT
>NW_010125884.1:18558-46944 GCF_000699245.1 Pterocles gutturalis | reverse complement strand
ATAGTTACCTGGGTCCTCCTTCTTGCCCTCCAAGCAAAAACTGTAGATGTTGCTTCAAATCTTCTTGAAGTTGTTTTGCCTTTGCAATTAGCAGATTGGAACTGATTATGAACTTTACATTGTTCAACTCATATTCTGTGTTAGAGAAATGGAATACTGCTACTTCACACCCGCCCCCTTTTTTTTTTCCTTCTGACGCATAGCCCTTTCGATCTTTACTCAATCTGCAGTTGTGATTGGTCATCTAATTCACAATATTGCTTCTTACTTAGGGGGAGCAGGTAGGTAGGAGCTTCTGGTGTAAATGCTTGCCTACAGAAATTTAAAGTTAATTGCTGAAAGTTCTTGTGCCAGTAAAAAAAAAAAATCATTTTGATATTTAAAGCAGTGCACAAAAAAGGATGTGAGGACACTTGAATTGCAAACATTTAACAACTCAAGCAATTGTTTCTGAGCATTTTCTTTGTGTCATTTTTCAGATGTCTCACAACTGTGAAATATAGTTAGGGATATTTTTAGGACAAACAGGTTTAATCAGCTACAATATAAATCAGATTTGAACTTTCTCCAAATCACAAGCTGAACAGCCTTTCAGGTTCAGAAAGTTTCAATTAACTTTTTCATATCATCATTTATCATCCATTCTGGCTAACCATGGAGGCCCCAGTTGACTATAAGTTAGTAAATGTGACGCCCATCTAAAAGAAGGGCTGGAAGGAGGATCCAGGGAACTAGAAGCCCCTGTTCTCAAGCTTTGGAACAGGCTGCCCAGGGATGTGGTTGAGTCACCATTCCTGGAGGTATTTAAAAGATTTGTAGACGTGGCGCTTAGGGATATGGTTTAGTGGTGGACTTGGCAGTGGTAGGTTATCAGTTAGACTTGATGACCTTAAAGGTCTTTTCCAACCTAAACAATTCTATGATTCTATTTTTTTTTTCTTTATCACTGCATTTCCAAAAGTCTAGGTCTCAGCAGACACCACATTCAGGGAGCACTGATATGCTCTGATAGGTTCTATATTTGTTGTTACTTCTAAGATAAACAGAAGCAGGATGAATGTGAAGTCTTCTCTTGAAAAAGTTTGCTCTGATGAGAGTTCTGTTCCTGTTTTCTAGAAGATTGGATATTTCAAATAAGATCAGTAGCGGACCAAGCATCTTAACTGGAAATGGGTATGAACAAAGTCCAGAGTCTGTCTCTTAATAGCTATACATGCATCTGTTGTTTTTTCTGTCTACCAACTATTCCCAAATAGATAAACAGATGAAGCTTTTATCAACTCATACATCTCTGAACTTAAGAATCTTGACCACAAACTCCCCACTGGGGGGGAGGGGGGGAAGGGGAAGGAGTATCCAGGAGGCATTAAGTGACAAGGAAATTCCAACATTGTCTGGGAAGCTTTGACACCCTGGACTTTTTGTGATGAAGGTTTAGCCAAGGATGTGACATAGAGACAGACCTAATAGTGTTGATGGATAGAGGAGATATGACTGAGCCAAGGATCGACTATTTTTCCAAGCATATTACAGGACTTGCCTGATTGTCAGAGCTTGCTTGCAGTAATGGAAAACTGGGAATCATAAACCTACATACAGATAAAACCACTGAATTTAGAAAACAAAGCTGCTGAAAAGCTAAGAGAAATGAGGAGACCCACACTGAAGCCTGCTGTGGAATCTTAATTGCAGTATGGCACACTGAAACAGTGGAGATGGATGGATGCCTTAGATGAGTGAGTGGACAGAAAGGATGAAAAGGGCACAGGAACCCTCAGTAGGAAGGCACTGCAGAAGTCAGTAGAGTCAGTCTAATATTTTCCATGTCCTTTTACTGGGAGTGGGAAAAAGCATGACTGTTTATTTTAGCAGTCTAGGAGATATTTCCTCACTTATGTGCGTGATTTCGTGATCTGTTTTCCTGGTGGTTTGTTTTTTTTTTTTTGCACTTTGTAAATTAAAAAAAAATGTATCAAGTTTGAAGTCAGAGGGGTAACTGTAGCAGGAACTCTCTCCTGTTTGCCTTAGGTTCATGAGTGCACCAGAATGAGTGGGAATAGAGGCAAGATTTACAGCTGGAATATTGGAGGACAAATTGATCATCTCCCCTCAACAGGAGTAAGGGAAGTGTTGGAATTTCCCCCTGACAAAACAGAAATGTCCACGTCCACCTTCTCGAGGGCACAATCCTCTGTGTGGATTCTCTTCCCCTCACGTTGGCTCTAGCAGTCTGGATACTTGTCAAATCCCCAGCAAGCAGCTGCCTGCATCTCGCAATCCATTATTATTGCTGATGCTAATCTCTGACCGCGGAACATGGGTCAGAACCAGGAGATAATTGCAGCTCCGATCCGCCAGGCACGGTCCTTTGTGAGTAGTTAATGAGTGTTCAGGAAAATAAAGCAGAAAGAAGAAAAGGGGGATTGTGGTTTGCATACAGTGAGATAGAGAGTGAATAGGAGATGGAAGGAGGGGACAATTCACTGATGGGGAAAAAGAAAGAATTAGGAAAAAAAGAAATAATTTGCACTAAAGCTACTACTGCCTTATTCTTGTTTCACCCAAATAGATGTGGCTAACTCAGGTAAGAAGTGGACTAAGCCAGAAGGATGGAGTGACACCCCAGGTCTGTTTGCAGTGCTTTTGTTCTGGATGCCATGAACACAGATGTGGGGGTCATTGTCTCCCTGGCCAGTCAGGGGGTGACACCCACAAGATAAATATCCTTGTGCTCTTTGTTCTGAGTTATTTCATCTCCTTTATTCTGCATCACATAGCCTGTGTGGATGAAGGTGCCCTCTAGAGATTGACTATCTGCTCCTAAAATTGACTTTAGCTCTGTCTTAGCCTGAGTGGCAGTGACCTGTATCTCTGTATCTGAACTACCAAACTTTATTCCCAGCTCTATCTTTATATCACATACAGTGGGATTGTTTTCGCTGTCTGAAGGAAAAAGGTGACTTTTATCAAATCTTTGCCAGGTCCTTACTCCAAACAAGACATAGCTGCTTCCACATGACATGACTCCTCATGAAGATCCCAGAGAGCATGTGTATTCTCTCTTATGGAGGAGATGGCTCTACCTCCTCCTGTGACATCTGTCATAGGGTATAAATGATGCAACATGGGGGCACAACAGTTTGATGGTCTGGGCATGTCTAGGTTTCTGGAAACCAGAAACAACCCCAATGAAGGGGAAGGAAAACTGCTTCCTGCAAATGAATTAGAGTCACCGGGGGTGGAGTTTGAGGGGGAAATAAATGATTGCGGTATGTGTTTGTGTCCATATGAGTCCCCTCTCCCTAACGACCGTGTTAATGTGCTCATAAAAAGATATGGCGCAGGGGGGACGTGACTGTTCAGGCTGATTAGCATTTTATGGCAGAACTAAGCTCCATGACAAACGGCTGGCTGGGTGGGCTGTTTTTACAACCCAGAAAACTCTACTGTAAGAAGAAAGTGTGAGTTCATTTTTCCTATTTTGAGTGCTATTACAGTAATAATAGTAATAATAATAATTAATAATAGTTATTATTGACCTCTGAGAGGTCCTGCAATTCCCATGAAAACACAAGATGGTGAGGGAGTTTTGGGGTGACTGAGCTGAGTCCTAAACAGAAGTGCACTGTACTGGCACAGCAAGAGAGGGCACTGGGCTGACAGAAGTGCCTACAACCAGCTGCAAAACATGAGTGACATCCTAGGGCCTCTTGGACCTACTAACCAGAAAACTAGGGACTGAGTCCTAATGTCTTGGCCATGCCCAATTTCCCTCTACAGTTTGCTGTTCACTTCCAGTGAAGTAGTAACTCTGCTTTGCTTTCAGTCCCCACTTGTGTACCACGGTTCTATATTGCTTTGCAGTTTGGAGGCATGTATGTTTTTCTGTTGTCTTGAATGATCTACATCCTCTTTGTTTGGAAAGAGGTGGGGGTTTTCTTGGGGTGAGATACAGCATGGATGCATTTCCAGGTTTGGAACAGTCTGTGGGGTCTTGCTGCAGTCCCAAAAGCCCCTGGGCCAGATTTATGTCCAACAATAATGGCTGAGAGACAAGGTACAAACTGATAAAATGGGATAGCGGGGGAAAAAAAAAAAAAAAAAAAAAAGAGGGTTTGAATCTGGCTGTGAATATGCCCTAGAGAGCACCAGCCCTTCCAGCACTGGAACTGTCGCAGATGTCCACCTGGAGAGTCTGTTCCTCAGAGCTGTGGAGCAGGTCGCAGATGTCCACCTGGAGAGTCTGTTCCTCAGAGCTGTGGAGCAGGTTCAAACAGTAGGGCTTTGCAAGGCAAGGAGCAGCTCCTTCTGCACAGCAGCAACCAGAAGGACTATGTGATGGTGAGCATTTATCCCATGGGCTCTGTGTTGTCTCCAGTGATGGAAGGGCTCTATCTTGTTAGAAGTCTCAGTATATAACTGCTTATCATATAATGCCACTTGGAAGTCAATTTTTTCTGAGGGGGGGAAGTGACAGGTATTGAATAGCCTACCATCAAGAGAATAACAGGTTTTATGCCAAGAGATTTAGAAATGTGAGAGAAGTGGTTTTCAGGGCAGATCAATTCTGTGAGTGAATGTGGCACATTGTGCTGGAGTAGGGATGCAAGCCCAGCTGTAGTGACGACTCTCAAAGGAAAGCATAGCAGAACAGGCAGGACAGAGGCATGCATCCTGCACATATGTGTGTGCATGTACACATGTATACGTTAGTAAGAAAGACCTCAATTCAGCACTCTGCCTTTATTCAGCCTTGTGCATAAGCATGTATCTCTTTATGCATACACTTAAGACTTTTATGACAGGACTTCCTGGAAAATCTGGAAATAGCTTTCTGGGCATTAGGAACAATTTTAAGTGCATACTCAAGTGTGTACTGAACAGAAGAGCTGAGCTGTGTGAGATACTTGAAAGGAAAACTGAAAGTATGTAAGGTTCCCTGCATTTATCTTGCTGCTGGCTCCGCCCTGGAGCTTGGCAAACCATAGAGAAAAAAACGCAATTGCAGAAATGTGTAAATTTCTCCTCCAGTGAGTGTACCAAATGGGCTCATTTGGCATGTGGTTTCCTTCCCTTCCTCCAGACCTTTTTCTTCCTACTGTTCTGTCTGGGAACATAAGGAGTGCTAGGTACTACTGATATAAAGAAGTGAATTGCTAACTTACTTAACTTGAGGACTCCTAGAAAGAGCTTGCAATAAAGATAATTTAGTTGAAAACCCCACAAGTAGGTATTCACACTGGTCATCAGCTCACCTAATAGATGAGCAGGAAGATACCAAGTATGGCCAACTGGGACTAAGCACTGCAGCTCACAAAATGAATATTTGGGGTCACTCCACCCTCAAAATATATGATAAAATATTAATATTTCTCATATAAATTCTGATAACTTAGACATAAGGAAATTACCATTTGCACAAGGATATTCCACAAGCTGGGACAGAGGGGAGAAAAAAGACTTGAATTTTATTGAGTAAAATATTTGTTATTAATAATTTACTCCATTTGCCTTAGTTTGCCAAAGAGTGAATTAGCCCTTTGGTTAATTCAGGGGACCCAAGCCCACTTATAGTCTCCTTTCAAACTCACGTGAATGTCGCAGGCAGGATAGAACCAAAAGGAATGAAACCGGGAATGTTTTTCCAAGCTTCACCCATGAGCCACAAACACGATGCTGAGGTGCCAAGGTTGTATCCCCACTGCAGTTCTCGATATGGTGCTTTTACTTTCTCCTTATATCAACCAGCAGTGAAACAGTTAACAATAGTGGCCCTTCTACTGCCTCAGAGACATAGGAACCCTTGAAAGGGGCAGGAACATTCACGTCTCTCAGAGCTACAGTTTTGAGGTGTGCTTCTGCCACACGTTTCAGATGAGAAGCTTAAAATCTCACTCATGTGTTTCTCTCTCATTCAGATTGTGACAGCTCCACAGCCCTGTAGTTACGGTTCCCTGAACCTCTGAAAGAATTGCCTAGAGGGCACCCACAAATGTTCTTGCGTACCGTAAC
This sequence comes from Pterocles gutturalis, assembly GCF_000699245.1. Lineage (NCBI taxonomy): Eukaryota > Metazoa > Chordata > Aves > Pterocliformes > Pteroclidae > Pterocles > Pterocles gutturalis. The sequence goes on along the minus strand of NW_010125884.1, from coordinate 40,932 downwards.
TGGCACCAAAGCCTTGGTAAAGCCGAATCCGGCCTTCAGTCCCTGCCTTGTAAATGACTGGTGTTCCATCATCTTTGTTGATGGGCTGTCTGAGGGTGTTAGTAAACATGCAGGAGCCCAGACAGCAGGCGACGTCCTTGCATGGGCATGTTTGCCATTAGCTACCAGGCCTGCTCATGATTGCAGAGCAGCACACACAAAACGAGCCAGCAGCCAGGCTGCATATGGTGGCTGGAGACTGGGTCCATTTGGTGAGAAATAGAGAAGCTGAGATGACAGGGAATAATAGCAGCTATTTCTGCTATGGGATTGTTATATCCTGAATACAGAGGTGCTTTTGATGAGAGTAGGATGAGTGGTAGGAAGTTTGGGCTTGTCATACCTCCTACAGCCTTGTTCATCTCTTGTGAATGAGTGTGTGTAGTGATACATGTCCATCAATGGCTTGTTTCTGGGGAGGAGATGACTTTTTAGTTCCATAGCAGAAGTGACGAAGGATATGACTGAAAAAGAAGTTCCACAGAGAAGCCACAGCATTGACACCCTTCTTAGCACAGATATGATGGAAGTCGATGGCTATGATTTGGATCCTTCCTTTCAGGCAAAATGCAGCTGTCCCTTCTGGAGGTGAACAAAAGGCTACTGCTTAAGGCATGAGGCAAATGTTATGAGGGCCAAGAGGTTTTTGGGATAATAGCCGCAAAAGCAGGGATAAAATAAAGGGAAAGAAGCAGTTGTGAATGTGGCACTGAAAGCAAGCAGGTAGAATATAGGATGTGTTGGACACAGAACTAACTGGGGAAACAGGCCTGAAAATAATGAGGGAGAAAGCTGCTGTTCATTACGGTTTCTGCTACATGCAGGGAAGTAGGGCTTGACACTGGCATTCTTTGCAAATAGTCAGGATTATGCCAGTGAGCTGACCCGATTCAACTCCAGGTCTGGAGTTGTCCATCTGTGAATACTGCTTAATTGCTCAATGTAAAGGAACAGCAGGGCCGAGGCCCCCACTCAGTCTCAATTCCACCGTCTTGATCTCTGTTCTCCTGACAGAGGCTCATGGGAAAGAAACAGCTGTGCTTGAGTTTTCTCTATGAGGCATATTCTGCTCTTTGCAGTCTTTCAGAAAGGTGTGCTTGGTACCCAGAATGGCAAGCATGAAGGAGCCTCTGACAACTATCTTTTTCTTCTCTCTGTGAAGCTTCTTCTCTCTTTTTCCCCCTCAGGAAAAGTCTTGCTCTCTTCTTCCTTATTGGCATGTGTTACACCATGCTGTATCTTCCTGAGACTGGACTGTTCCAGGGCACCCTGCAAAAGGGCCTGGAGAGTGAATTTTGTGGGATAGAGCAAGGTGCTGCAGGCTTCTTGCATGGGGAGAGATACATGTGCTTGAGGGATTTCCATGTGCTTCTCCGAGGCCTCTTCCCAGGAACCGTGAAGGTCTCTGGTAAAAGCAGATCCAAACCTTTCTAGTGAAGAAGGACCACACTGCTCCTTTGATATTGTGGATCAGTTACGGAAAGCTGCTTCTCTAGTGCTGATCAGGCCAATATTCCACTGCTTTTTCCTTCCCTGACAGTACTCACTTTATCACTGAACCAGGAGGTACTTAGTGCCCATATGAACCAGGACACCTCTTTAGACTTACAGGTGGGACATGAAGGACCCACATCTGTGAATCACCCTAAGAGCACAGGGTCTGTAGAGGCATTGTCATAAATCTAGGCAAGAACTGCATGAACCCAGACAAAACTTTGAGTACTACATAGAGCAATGTAGGAAATAACACACTTGGGGTTGGTACAGGGCCCCAGTGCAAGGAGTAAAATGGGATCCCTGGCCCACATGAGGTTTGCCCAGCCCTTATCTCATCTTTGCAGCCTCTTTCCTGTTCTTGGTGGCCAAGAAACACTAGTGGAGCTGCACAGGGTATGCGCCTTGTATCTGACCTACTGTATGTGGAAATTCTGGGCCAGTGGTAGTGCTGAAAGGTGGCCTTTCTGACAAGGAATTGTCTGTCATAGGAGCTCTTGAAAGCATGGCTAGGAAGAGTCAAGGCCAGGGAGGATGCCCAAGCAGTGCAACATCCAGATTTGGGTTCAGGTCTGAGCCTGTTCCTCCTCCTTTCCAGCATGCAGCACTTGGTTATGTAGCAGGATTCGTATGCTGCACATGAAGAGGCTGGAGCGCTGCAGCAGAAGCCAGAAGTAAAAGGTTTGTTACAGAGCAAGCAATTGCAGAGCTGGTATCTTAAATGCACTAACTCCAGCCTGGCCTGAACTAGCTTCTTTACTAACTTAAATGATTGCATCCTGCTAGCCTTTGATGCCAGAAAGAAAGAGACTGTCTCTTTAAATAGAGGAGAAAATGATAGGGGTGAGGTGATCTGATTAGTCTGTAAGATGAGCGGAAATTAGTTATTTTCATCCTTAATCACCCACGGGATGGGCCAATTATCGAGCTGTTAGAGACCTATTAGATGGTTGGGAACTCACCCTTCCTCACCTCCCTCCCATAACCCTGCATGAAATTATTGAAGTCACTCAATTTCACTCTCATTGAAACCCATGAAGGGAGATCTCACAGCTGAGCATGGGGTGGCTGCAGAGGCCTTTTTCTAATTACTAGCAGTACTCCAGCTTCTAGAAATTGGTTTATTGATTTCACCCAAACCGCCTCCCTGAAAATGCAACTTTCAGGTTTGCAGGAAAAATTTTATCTATCTGTTTGTCTGTCAGCCTATCCGCTTGTCTATCTATCCTCTCATTTGACTAATCTGAGACAAACAAACTTTTAACCGCTGTCTGTCTAATCAGTGCAGCTTGTTTATCTGCTCTTGAACAAACTTTAATTTTACACATGTATTTGCTAATGTGTTCAATGAGTGCTGCTTATGAACAAATTGCAACCTGTGGATTCCCCACTAACTGGATGTCCTAAGTGTATTTGTTATTTGGTATTGCTATGGTGAACGACAATTGGTCAGATCCATTTACACAGCTTTGGCCTCTTCCTTCTCTGCCTCTGATTGGGTAAGCGTAATTAACAAAAAATGAAGAAGGCATATGTAAGTCATTGTGCTTTGGGAGAGGGAAAGAATAATTTTGGAAGTGAGGATGAGTGAAATTAGGGTTGACTTTTCTTTCGTGGCAATTGGATTAAAACTTAAGGCCCCACTGCTAGGGAAAAAAGTTCCATGCTGGGATAAGAGTTGAAATAATTTTTTCCCATTGCACTCGTAGAAAGTAATCATCAGAGCTGCTTGCATAGTATCAGTAGCAAAGCTGTGACTTTGTCCTTGCCTGGCTCACCTAGCCACCCATGTTTCACAACCTTTAGCAGAGTGTTGTGTAGGTCTAGCTGCAGAGGATGTAGTTATGTGCTCTTATCTGTTCTGCCTGACTGTATCTGTGCCAGGCCTCTGTCTGGGCAGCTGTAAACTCTGCTCCTGCTTGGAGCTCTGTTGCTATTGGGTGTGAGCAGTGTGAGTTTGGAAAGGTGCTAAAAGTATCTAACAGGATGCTTGAAATTGCCTTGGTGCTGGTTTCAGCAGAAGTTAGAATCCTGCATGGTGGCTGCTAAATACTTCTGGAAATCCCAATACGTGTCTAGCTGCGTCGATGCAGGCCCACATTCCTCAGATGCCCACATGGTTTTGCATAACAACATTTTCAAATGCATTTGTTGAATATGGCTTGGCAACTTTCACCACTGGCTGTGGCTTGCTGTGACCATTGTGACAAAAAAAGTATTCAGAATTGCTGAGCTAATAGCTCAGTTCAGTTCTGTAAATTTAGCTTCTTCTTCCCACTAAAGATGCTCTAGGGAATCTGAGACAGCTGTGGATTACCAAAGACATGCAGGACACCTGTGCCCTTCTAGAGTGGTAGCTTGAGGGGATGTTTGGTATTGTCCCATGGCTCTAGATAACTGTGTCTAAGCAACTCAACTGAGCCCAGCGAGGGGATCTGTGGGGAAAGACAGTGTGGGATTTCTCTGTGTAGCTGCTGTACCTTTCAGCACTGTGGCAGGCAATCTGGAGGCCTCTCCTGCAAGCTTTCCCCTTCATTGTGGGAGTGCGTCACCATTCCTCTGCAAACTGGCAGCAGTGTGTCCTGGGAGACAGAAAAGTAGCTAGAAAGATGAAGGGATTAAGCCAAAAGGAAGCTTCTGATTCTTTTTAGAAATAAGAAGATTAGTCCTAGCTTGATTCAGAGTGCATGTCCTTTTCTGGATCCAGCTGGAGCAGTGGAAGAAGTTGCCTACCCTTTACAGCCAGCTATGCCACACAGATGTTAGTGTGAACAGTTTGCCAAAGCAATGCCCATCAAAATGATCCCACTCAGCTCTAATCTGCTTTGTTTCAACTGCCGTGGGTTAAGGTATGATCACACAAGCAATTTCACTGGCAGGTCTGGGAAGCTGGCACCTTCCCCTATGTGTTCAGTAACAGGCAGCTCTGCAGACCCTGCAGACAGCAGCATCTTCAAGTAACCCCAGTAGACATCTGTCCTGTCTTACACCTTCGGTCACCAGATGATAGCTCAGTGAGTCACAGACCTTGTACTCATACCGTACAAAGGCCGTAGCCTCCGTCTTTTGTAGGACTTGGGATAAATTCTTATATTATATGCAATGAAAATGAAAACAAGAGGAGTGTGTGGGGTTCATTATTTTTAGTTGAAAGGGCAAAAAAACCCTGGGCAAATTCTGTGAAATATTTGTGTGACAGATCTGCTTAGTTTAATACACAGTGTTAGAGCTACTGCTAAGGGCAGATGTGATACAGGAATCTGGGTAATTCTGCACCCTCTACTTGAGACCATAGTTCTGCTTTTACTGCATCTATTCTTTGAGGTTTGGGATGTTTAAAGAACAGAAGTTAGTTTCACTTTTAGCAGCCTTTAGGCAGGTTTTGATTGCAATCATACCAATGCCCTCTGAAGGACTGTGAACTGCCTTCAGGGTGGTGCATGTGTAACTGAGACAAGAATTAGCCTCTGTCTGCCTTTAGCTGCATCCTGTCTGTGCAAGGGAGAAAGGGAGATCTCTTTTGGTGACTTCCACCATCTTTGCTTAGTCTTTCATTAATTTACAGCTTCTTCATTTGCAAAGCATATTCTACTCTGGATTTACAAGACACTGCATGGACACATGCAGAATCATCACAGCAGGTGTTTGTGGACATAAAAGAGAAGGCCAGGCTTGTTTAAACCACTCTTCTGTTGCTGAGTGTGATTTCTAGCTGTTTCACACAGCTTTGCCTTTTCTTTAGTCATCTATATAGTGTGGTAGCTAATGTACTGTGGATAGTACCTTGGGCAAACAAGCATGAGGCTAACCGTAATGATCTGCCACCATCTGTAGAAAGCATTTAGGTACCATGGTTTGGGGTAGCCTGTAAGCACCTGATAAATACTGCTACTGTGTGTTGGAAGGGATTTGATTGAACTGGCTGTTGCCATTACAGTCAGTTCCTGAGCTGTTAGCTAATCTTTCTTATTGTGGCATAGTCCTGTCCATGCTTGGCAGGAGCTTCCTACCCCTCCTTGCTCCCATTCTCTTGACAGGGTCCTGGGAGCCCCTGTTTCCATGCTTACGTTGCTTGGCAGTTCCTCCTCATCCTCCCACCTGATCTCATCTGGACCAGACCCACAGGCACGAAAATTCAGTCCCTTCTAGCTCCCTGCTTCTGGCCTTAGCTTCTACCTCCCTCGGTTTCCTTGATCAACAAGTGCCCTAATTGAAGGGCAGCATATCCTTGACCCAGACAAAACAGATGGCACCTCTCTATGTAACATTCAGGCATGAATTTCCCACACAGGCTGAAGGAGAGGTCTCAGCCAGGTCTGTTCCCCCTCATTAACTTTGCCTGACATTGCGCTCCAAATCATGGGGCACACGAACGGTTGTGTGGCTATGCAGAGCTGTGCCCCTATCCACTTCATGCCTGGATGTGGCCCTGGCAACACCCGCGTCTAGCTTTGTCTGTCCTTATATACAGATCCCATGAGGCTGGGCCTTCTAAGATCCACAATTTAATCACAGAGAGCTGACATGATGCTGAAAGTGATTTGTTGTGTCCATGCTGGCAGTTAAGTCATTGCCAGCAATTGAATCCAAACACAATAAATTGCTAGAGCGTGGACTGTTGATGGGAAGGTATCATGGCTGTCATTTCAGCACAGGCACAAACCACATAGCTTTTCACCCCAGCCAGAACTTTGAGCTGGATATCTAATGGGCTGGATAACTAATGTATGATGAAATTCTCCTCTAGTATCACTTCATTGGGTTATGCCTTGGGAAAATTTTGCCTTCTGTTCTTTATGAGAAAACAGCCTTAAATGGAAGAGCCTTATGGGGGGAAAAAAGGTGGAACTGTGATTCAGACTATAAAAAGCAGATGATGGGTGTCTTTCAAAACAATTCAGTATTACAGGAAAGAAGAGCTGGAACAAAGAAGACTCCCTTCCTGCTTCCCTGACCCAAAAAGGATGAGAAGGAAATGTCCATAACCCAGAGCTTCTGTTTGTTTAAGAGTAGTCTGGGATTTACCTAACTTATTACAGCTTTAGTGCACAGCAGCAGTATTAGCAACAAGGGCATGAAAAGTGTTAGATCCAGACAAATAGAATGTGTCAATCCAAAGTAGCAACAACTGTAAACCTTATCTATTTATTTTTTTTAGAGCTAACAGGGGAAAAAAATATGTATTTTTTTGCAAACCCTTGCCCCCTACTGCAGTAAACCATAGATTTGGACAGTACATGTCACAGCAGCTTTGCCAAACAGAAGTCTGTGGACACGCTCATTTCTATGTAACAGGGATATTTTGACACTGCTTTCAAACTCAACTCATTCTGTGATCTTGGACATTCAGACTTGGTTTCAAAGTCCAGTACAGATGACCTTGCAATTTATGTCCATGAGATATGGATCGGGCTTATATGTGATCCAGTATTTATACTCTGTTGCACCAGGGATTTTACCTGAGAAAGATCTGCAGCATCAGAACTGTTCCTTCTAGAATAATTAGCAGAAAAATATCCTTCATGAAGAAAATTGATCTCTGACTGTCACAGGAGATGATGTTCTCTGAAGTAAGCTGGACAAAGATAGATGTTTGTCTGGACATCACAGATTTTTCAAGTGTGCATGGTTTCAGCTTAAGTTAGTGTTGCAATAGGGGCCAGAGTACTGTGAAGACTTATGGACTCATATTATTGCCTACTAAGTTTGATATAAGCAAACTTTCCTTTATCCAGACCTAGCCATACCAATAGGCCTTCTTCCTCGCCACCTTGGTTTTCGGGCTAAGGAGGACCTTCTGTCTTTTCAACTCGTTTTCAGTTCTACAAAACATATGACAGTGTAACAACACTGACTTCAGTAGGGTTGCTCATACCTTGCACCTGAATTTAGTGAGAGATGGTGTAGATCTCCTGAGCAGAGCAGGAGGTTGAATGTCAGAAGACTTGGGCTGGATCCCTGTTTTCATCACTGATCTGCAACACGATCTTGGGTGAGGCCTGTGTTGTCTATGCAATTTATTTCCTACATCTGTAGATAATGGTCCTTACCCACGGCCAAATAGCCCTTGAAGTGTTGTCCACTGTCACGTATTAAATCTTATTTATTAAGCAGCAAGAGGTACCTAACCTCATGGAGGTGTTTTATTAGCTGTGGATTAATTTCTTCACCTGTTGTATTAATCTCTGTGGTTCCTGTGTGCTACCCAGTGCACAAGCACTCTACTTCCATTCTGGCATCCAGAAAGAAGTCAGCTCCCCCCTTACATCTCAGCCCTGGGAAGAGCAGCCCTCCACTGCCACAGAGCATTTCTCAGATGGGTGTTCCACCCCATGGCTTCCCCGTCCCAAAGGACAATTATTTCTGTCTTTCCCCTAATGCTTCGGCAGTTTTTAATATGATCGGCATCTCTCAGCTTTTTTTATTTTTATAGAGCTTCCTTTTCCTAACACAGCATAAAAAGGAGGAATAACAAAAAGAAAAGGAGAATGTGTCAGGGCAGAAAGAAGCCAGAGAGAGTTGCCTACCCCAGCATGGATGTTCTCTCCCCTCCCTGTGCACTGAGAAGACCCATGGACATGAGGTCCTCTCCTTCCAAGCTGTGGGGAACCTGGCTTGGAAGAAAAGGCAACTGAAGAGCAGGAGCAGAAGGAGTCTAGGGCAAGTGCCTTGTAGCCAAGACAAACCTACACTGAGGCTGCAGGTCATCGAAGGGAGGAAGACCCCTGTACCACTGGCTAAGATGAGACTTTGCTGGCCCTGTTCAGCAGCCTGATTTCACTCTTTAAAGAGCAGCCTAACCAGACACAGACAACCTAATGCCTCCTGCTTGTTCCTTAATCAGTGTTCAGTACTTCAGCCCATTCCTGTAGTTCGTGTTCTCTCTGCCATCCCGCCTCCTTCCTCTTTGCCTTCCCACAGAAAAGCCTTAACCTACCTACATTTTCACCTTCCTTGGAGTCCCTCCCACATCAAAACTCAAGCCCAATAACCCTTTTAAGCTCCTTTTTAAGCTTCTTTACCTAATCCTCCCAGACAGATATTCCTCTTAAAAATCTCACACTTGTAGATGCCATCTTTTCCCATGGAGACACAAGTCTCTTCCAATTCCTTCTGCCACCTGTTCATGGAGAATTTATTTATCTTACAAAGGACACATTTCTGATGTTGGAAGCCTGGGGTCCCAATATCTTCTGTCCATAGCCTTTGCAATTTAGCTACTAGATTTCTATCAGGACTACAACATGATGTTGTCCTTAGTGATACAGTAATGATGTGCCCCTAAAACATGGATATGGCCATTTTGGCAGGGAACTTGAATCCTTAGCTTTATGTGGATATCAATAGAAGGAAGGCTCTTCATTTTTCCTTATAGGTATGATCAGGGATGGGTGTGCATGAGAGAGGCTAGGGAAAGGCTAAACAAAGGTTTACAAAAAATAATTGTAAAGAGAGAGCTTTTCTACCCTCTCTTGACAGAGACATCAACCCTTTCTATCACAGATCAGCCACATGAATAGTTGATTTCTCACCACAATGACAGAGGTGGAAGTGAACAGCAGGCTGGGGAAAAGAAAGTGTAGATGAGGGCAGAGTAGGGCAGCAATATGGTTTTACAGCTGGTCCAAGTTTCTCTTCCACCAGCAGCTTTGGGAGACTCCTGCCCCCTTTCCCTTTTTCCAGCCTCCCCTTTCTGCACCTCTGCTTCTGTCCATCTTTACTACATTCAGTCAGCTGGCAGTACAGCCACAGTGTATAGAGCCAAGGGAGCAGAAATCTATGGTGCAGTAGTGGGACCTTTTAAAATGCTAATAGAAAGCTTTTAGCTGGTTCCCACCTAACAGCCCTAACTAGCAAGGCTCATCCTTCATTTAGCAAAGCTGGGGACTGTGCATCTTGCCCTGCACACCAATGTAGTAGAGGTTATTTTCAGTCTTGGGATTGCTGCCTTGCACTGTGTCCTGTCAGGTGGGTGACCTCCTCAGACTGCCAGGGGCCATGGAGAAGAGCAAGTTGCTACTCTGCGCCTTTTCCAGCTCAGGCTCCTCTCCTGCTGAGATGGAGCGTGCAATTTGCTCAGCAACCGAAGATTCAACGTAGGGTTTTTTGAAGAGTCTCTGTACAATTAGTATGGCAAATTGGAGCCTCCCAGGAGGATACACAGCATCACGTTCACCAGCAACAAGATCTCAGCTCCTTGGTACAGAAGGAACCTCATTTAATGTATTAAATATTTAATTAATGAACTGAAGCTTTAATGAGGTGGAGACAAAGATGCCAAACAAGATATTGGGACAGGAATAACCCACCTCAGAGATAACAAACAGTTATCTACCATTCTCACAGGAGTATTTTTTTCCCTGGCAGCACTGATGCCTGAGGAAGCTCTCCATACCTTTAGGTCTCATTCTGCCTAGCTGAAGGGAATTGCACAGGTGGGATGCACCCCAGATGTGGGGTGGAAAACTCCTTTATTGCCTCTTTTATTGAGCTAGAATAGACGAAGAAGCTTTGGCTGGGGAGAACAAGAGTGCTATAGCCTCTCTATTGCATGTGTCAGCATAGGAATTGCTAACTCAGAGATAAACAAAGATGATATGAAAAGTCATGTGGGTAGGGATGCCATTGCTAGATCCATGAAAGATACAGTTTTCTCAGAGAAGGAGAGGCAAGGGGGAAGCGTTGGGTTGAAGAAGGGTCATGTTTTCTCCTTGCGGGGTCCCATTTTTTTATCTTGGATCTACCCAGTGTCATTCATGCTAAGTTTGGTATGAGTACCAATATGCTACTGGTCTAGGCCAGGTGTTTTGCTAGAGGTGTTGAGAATGGATGTCTTGTGCTCAAGGTTATTCAGTGTGAGAGTGTTCATTTCTCCTCCTTCAAATGGGATGCTGCTGAAATCGTACATGACCACTGGCCGTGGGGTGGGTCAGGCTCTTCTACATGTAGCAGTGAGGGTTGAGGGTCTTCTTCAGGCAAGAAGTGTTCGAAGAAGAGGCCGTAGGCAATTCTGGTGACATGACAGAAGGATACAAGAGCCAAGATAATTCTCACTGTTTCCACTCTGTGCAAGAATTGCTTTAGCTGATCAGCCCCTGTTATGGGAACCTTGGGATTTGGAAAGGAATAATAAAAGATTAATCGAGAAACTCCTGAATGAATTCAATAAAAATGACATATGGAGCATGCACCGTGATGTTTTTATGATTAGGCTGGTAGATAACTGGAATGAGAAGATTCTGCCCCGTGCTCGGTCAGGTCTGGTGCTCAGAGATCCTTCTGGTTTCAGTGTTTTCTCACAAAGAAACAAATACAGAGGAACAGGGAAAGAATGAAAAAGGAGGAGGCAGACCAAATGCTTTGCTCACTTCAGGAGAAAGCTTTGAGAAAGCTGCTGTATTCAGTTTTCAGAATACAATCCTCTATGTCACAGATTTTGGCTTGACTCACACATCAGCACCCTTGAAACCTGGGGCTGGGCTGGAATCCAGGACACTCTGGATGTGCAGCCTTTCTCTCCTTGCTTCCAACCAGTATTTGAGAGTAGCCAGGTCCAGCATAATGGTTAAAAGGCAATATTAAACACCCCTGTGCACACATCCCAACCTCTATGGTTGCAGATCCTTTCTCAGGAACAGAGTGTCTAAGCCAGGGCCTCAGCAAAGAGCTAAGCCCTCCTTCCCCTGGGTGTCACAGAACATTTTGTTTGGACCTTGATGAAGGCTTTGCAGGACACCATTGCAAAATCTACCCTCTGCTGGTTCACTTTCACAACCCTCTGTCCAACTTTCCTCAGCCTCTCTCTAACATAATGAGCTTGCTTTGATGCAAGGTGCATTAGGGCCTCCCTTCCCAGCCATGGCAGCTCAGATCTCTCCCCTGGTCACTTCTCCGTGCTGGCACCAGTCACATTCTTGTCAGGTTTGCAGAAGAGCATCTTGCCGCTTTCTTCCCTACTCCCTGCCAGTATCTGCAAATGCACCTCAGCATTTTGCTCTCATCCATCTCTATTGTAACATAGTCCTCACCTCTCTCAAAGAAATTCAAACTAAAATCATCCACCCCAAACCAAAATGAAGATAACTGTTAGGCACCCGGTGTACAGAGACCTGCCTGTTATGGTGACATGTATGGTATCATTGCCTCCTTCTTCCCTATCTGTCTCTGTCCACCCACTCTCTTGCCTTATATTTAGATTTTCCTTTAGGCAGAGACCGTCTTTTTGTTCTCTGCTTGTACAGCACCAGGTGGAGCGGGACCTTGCTCCATACTTGATGGATCAGAGAGTGTTGCAGCTTTTGTGATAATAAGTGATAATAAAAGTATTGACTGGTTCACAGCAGGAGGCTGTGATGAAATGATGGAAGGTTATGTTACACCTTTTATCTTAGAAAGAAAAAAAAAACAGGGGAGAGATGCAAGATCATGTGGATTTAGTTTCTTTTTTTTTTTTTTTCTTTTTTCTGAAGTGGATGGAGTTCTTCAGGTGTGTTATAGAGCCCTAAGGATCCATACTCTCTTTTCACCCTACTTTAGTATCCTGACACCTTTTCCTTAAGGCCATGCATGGGGTAAAATTCCTCTGGAAGATCTAATTTCACCCATTTGGGGTGTTCATAGGTGCTGTGCTTTGTTCTTTGTCAGATACAGAGCTGGCCTGCGGATGGCATGCCCACGTTGGAGCCAGAGGTGTGATTTCAGGACAGATAGAAATAACCACCCTGGCTAGATTAAAGTCAGCAGTGAATGCCATGTGGGCATGAATGCCAGTGTGGGCAAACTGTTTATTTGCATAGCTTCTCAGCTGAACTTATATAGGCTACTTCTAACTTTATTCCTACTCGTATCAACAGCTTATAAAATCAAGCTAGCTCATGTATGTCCATGCTTCCTACAACTTACCCTGCAAGTTAACTGCCGTGATGATGCACCCTGTGTGAAAGAGAAAAGGAGATTTTACCAAGACTTTCAGCTTCCAGAACTTCCCCAGGCATGAGATTTCCTAGGGAAATAATTCTCCAAGGGAAAACACAATTTTCTTTACTATCGTAAATAAAATACAGCAACATTTGACAGCTTTAAACTGTTAGAATCCTGACAGAATGTTTTTACTTGGATTGGTTCAAACATTTGCACTTACTGAAATGAATCAGAGCATTCTGCTGTACATTTATTTGACATCGAGCGGCACCTGCCCATGGGGCTGAGGTGCTCCATGGGAGTTGTAGTTTGGATGCCTTGAGCATATGGCTCTCGCATGGACTGGTCTGCTTGTCTGAAGCATATTTCTATTAATATACTGCAAATCTGCTTCAACTGAGCTGAATAGGGTAGGGTGAAAGTCAGAGAGCAGCCAGACATCACGGAAGATTAGTTCCAGCACAGGCAAAAAAAAAAAAAAAAAAAAAAGCTGCGAAACATTTGCTATAACACCCCACAATGAAATGTGCAGTTTCAAGGAATGTCAAAAGATGTTGTTTGGATTGGCGAAGTGGAAAAATGTCTGTATTTCCATTTGTGTTTTTCAAAAAATTTGTTCCCTTGGAAAAGTATGTATTAATTAAGCTTTTCATGTCAACAAATTGTGGTGTTTTTCATGGGCTGTACCACCCAGTTCTATTCTTAGCTAACATAAGAGCTCAGTTTCACAGTAGGTGTAATAGGATTGATTCAGTCTCAGCCACCCCACGGGTGGAGCTAACCCAATGATTAGTGACACAATTAATGAATTTTACCCTCGTTGCATGAAAAAGACATGTTTCTTTATTATTTTCTATTTTTTTTTTCAATTTTGTACATTCTGAGAAGTAATTTTTTTCACTGGAATTTGAAAATCATTTGTGATGGACAGAGAACAGACCTACTTGCTTTACAAGCAGTGTAACCCCAGCCTTCTCATATAGTTTGTAACCACAAAATTAAGAAAAATAAAGCATCTTCCTTTTAATAAAATATCTTGGGTGAGGGGGATGACCCAAAACTTTTGCTCCTTCTGTCTGCAATGCTGCCACCTCTAGATTGGTGCACCTACTGCTAAGCAACAGAGCACAGCACAGCAGCATGCTGGTAGAGCAATGAAAACTAGTGTCTCCCCCAGCTGACATTGCAGGAGACCTTAGAGAGAGATGAATTATTACCCCTGGAATTTGCCTGGGATGTGTAGGCTAAAATCTGAGGAGGGAAAGCAAGCCAGGAGATCATAAATGACAGCAGGTAGGCAAACTCTAAATTATGTTTTTCTTCTGAAGTAAGATACCTTTCTGGGGATCCCTTAGAGACACGGTCACATATGGGGGCAGCCCTGCGCATACTGAGTGGGGCTGCTCTGAGCCTGTGATTAGAATGCACCTATTTAATCCTCTGAAGCTGCTGGATTAGGGTACAGCACTCTGATTTATTCTGTCTGTTTGGGCTGTGTACACACTGTGTAGAGGAATTTGGATCTAATCTTTGCCATCATTATAATTAATTAGATGCTATTCTCCAGCATGTAATGGTGGTGATAGAGCTCTTATGTGGATCTGCGTGTTCCTCGCATGCTCTGCCACAAGAAGAGATGTGCTAGGGAGATATTTGTTAATTAATTGTTTAGTTCATCAAAACACCACGCGGGGCCAAATGCAACCCTGGTGTTATGCTGTTGATTTTAGCTGCCTGGCACCCAATTAAGTTTTTCTCCCTTTCATTTACCTTCTGAAGTTTTTTTTGGATTGTGCTGCAACTGGCAGCTAGATGTGCATTTGTCCACATGAGCCAGTGGCAGGCAAGAAGGGAAGGCCATCAGACAGCTATGTGCTAGGCTATTAGTTCAGTTGGGTTATTCTTCTCTGAAGAGAGCTTCAGAGGGAAGGAGGAGTGGAAAGAGCTTTTGCACACACAGAACACCAAGTTGATGAAGAAGCTGAACCTCGAAGGGAAGCAGTGAGTTCCTAGGAACCAGGCAGACCTTTGCCAATGAGGCTGTGATTCCTACTGTAGTAGTCCAGTAAGCAGATACTCCTATGCCTACAACTGATCTGCATCTGGGTGGGCAAGTGTCCCGTTTGCCCGTGCATGTGTGGGTTGTGGCCGGGAATACCTGAAGATGTAGGTTAGTCATTCAATGATGTGTGTGAATGTTTGTTACTGAGCCTGTGTGGAAACCTGTCAGGAACAGGAGATTTGTGTTGATGTGTTGCTATAAACCAGTAACCATACATAAGCGTGTTGGGAAGGCAAACGTGCATCTTGCTGAGAGCGTGTGATGGTGTGTGAGGTCTGTCATGCAGAGCATGGGTAGCCTGTATTGGGAGTGTGGCTGCAGGCCTGCATGCCTGGAATTGTCTGTGCCTGTGGAAATGACTGCATGTCTACAGAAGTTTTTATTCACATTTGAGTTTCTGCTAAAAGCTGTATCACGGTTTTTAACCACTGGCTAGTAGCCAAACAGCACAACAACCGCTCACTCACTCCCTACCCCCTCCACTCAGAGGTGGGGCAAAGAATTAAAGGGGGAAAGGGAAAAGAGACTCATGGGTTGAGATAAGAACAATTCAATCACTAAACCACAATAATATTGAAAATAATTATAACAATGATGATAATAATTGTAATATATACAAATATACAAATGAGTGATACACAGTGATACTGCTCACCACTTGATCACCGAGACTCAGCCTGTTCCCAGCTAACCATTCCAGAGCAGGGAGAGTCCTGAAATTGCAATCGCAGAATGGAGATAAGAGCCCGAGAGCCTGAGAGTCTGAGACAACCCTGAGAGAGGGAGCAATAGAGAGTACTTCCAGACAGAGCCTCATCTATATACTGGGCATGATGTGCATGATACAGAATATACCATTGGCCACTTTGGGTCTCAATCCTAAACCTAATGTTGAATCCTAAACCTGTAATTGGGGCTGTGCTCCCTCCCAGCTTCTCCTGCACCTGCAGACACTGGCACAGCAGAGAAGCTGAAAAGGCCGTGACTGTCCTGGAAGGAACCACAAACATCAATATCTTATCAGCCTTCTCCTCAGCACAAATCCAAAACACAGACTCATACTAAGTACTATGAAGAAAGTTTACTCTGTCTCAGCTGAAACCAGGACAAACTGCAGGGTGCAAGTCTGGGTTTTGACTGCCTTCATTTTGGATGTTCCATTGAGTGTCTCTAATCACCTGTGTGCCCATGCAAGCTGTGCGTACACATGTATAGGGGTACCACAGGCAGTACATTTGTTGCTGTACACATGTGATGGGTGTGTTGTGCTCAGTACTCCTGTGATTACACTGTGATTACAGTGCACTGTAAGCACTGTAAGCACTCGGGCTCTTATCTCCATGTGTACGTGTGGAAGAGATATACTCTTCCTTTCAATAGCAAACAAGAACTTTAATTGCCCTTCCATTCTGATCTTCTGCCTGTTTCCTGTGGCTCATGTTCCACTGACTTCTAGTTACTTGTCTATAGCCAGTTATGGCTGGATTTTCTTCCAAACATGTGGACCTTTGTGTTAGACTGAAAGAAAAGCACATCGTACATACCAACAGATGGATTTGCCTTGCCCAAGTTCAAATCTGAGTGGAGCATCAGTGGATGCAAGGTACCAGCTCCCAGGAGAACTCAAACACTCACTGCTGACCTTTTCATGTCTGCATAGCAATGAAGCTTTTGAATAGAGGTAGTAACCTGTGCTAGCAAATGTCCATTTTTGCTGGGACAATTGTCTTAGACATCAGTGGATTTAGGCTAAGACTTCAATGCATTTAGGCTAGGGTTGAGCCCAGCCCCTGGATCTTTTCTGCCTCTGCTTCAGAGCATACTGTGGAGGCAGCTTTTCTAATGATGAGTCTCACAGAGCTGTATTCTCCATTCAAATTTCGCATCAGGTCAGGGGCAGCAGTACTGGCACTTGTATTATGAATCTCGAACTGAGGGAGAGCTACATCTTTCCAAGAAAGGGCAGCACAATTACCTATTTCTACAAAGAAATCTAAGATGGGGAAAAAAGGAAAGAAAAGGAAAGACACAGAAGTCTCATTCTTTTATGCTCTGGCTTCTTTGCAGTTTTCTTTGCGAAGGTCAAAGAGTTGTCTCAAGAAATGGGGAATTCTCTGAATCCTTTAAACTCCAGTCCCTTTTCTTCTTAAAGTGGCCTAATTCCAGGGAGCTTAAGGTCTAACAAGGGTTTTTATCCTACATCTCTCTCTCTCAGCAGGTTTGATGGCACTCAGATTGCTCATTTGTATTTTCTTTTGTGAGACAAAGCACTTTGGTTTCTCAGAGCTCTTCCAGCTGTCATACATGTTCTTTTCTCTGCCTGACTGGAAGACAACATTCCTAGAAAGGTAGCTGGCAGGTGAAATCTTTTCACTTTAAGTATGAGAAAAGAGGTCATCAAAATGTACTGAGTTAAGCTTTGTTTGAACATCCCTGAGGTGTGAAGATCTGCTGTCTGAGGGTGCTGACCAGTCCAGCATGCCTCTTTTACTGCACAAGATGCTGCAGCCCTTCCCCCCATTATAGCCATAGCTCTCTTGGTAGCGCTTTTACTGCACTTCAGCAGGGGCAGCTAGTTTTCTTTTGCCCAGGAGGCTTATGCATTCCTCCAGTAGAGATCCCCAACTTAGACTCATTCCTGCCTTTCCATTGATCATTCGCCTCCATACAGTTGATATGCTTATTTGTCCCTGGTCATAGCAAAGCTAGCAAGATGCTAGAAGGCAGAGATGTCTGAGTTCCTGGGGTCCTTCCCAGATGCTTGGGAAGAGACAGCATGAAACACATTTTTTCTCTTGTCTTTACACTGGGTCAGTCCCCAGAGCCAGGAGAAGGTTCGACCTTGCAAACAGAACAGGCAAAACTCTTTAATAAGCAGTAAAAGAGGTGGGGCAGGGTCTGGGATGAGGAGAGAAGTGAAGAGCGAAAAAGCGTGGATATGTTTGGCCCAAATCTAGCAAAGAGTTTTAGCAAAGAAGACCCAACACACCGAACACCCAGAAAACCCAGGGAGAGAAAAGAGGTAAGAAGAATTATTGTAAATGTCAAAGCATCTTGGTTTTGACTGTAGTGTTTCATTTCTGAAACACTCAAATGCTTAATTTTGATGTTCTTTTCACAGATATAGCTTTGTTTTTTTGAAATGGCATTAACATTGATCTAAATTAAAAAGAAAATATTAGGCAGCAGCTTGAATAACCCAGAGAAGAAATAAAACATTGTCTTTGGATTGACCGAATTTGAGGTTGGCCCAAGATGAAATGTTTGTGATTTATTTTTATGTTGCTGAAAACCTTTACAAAGTTTGTTTCTGTTTGAATCAAACCTGTTGTTTTTCTTACTAGGTTTTCACTGAGACATTGCAAGAAACAAGCCAAATCCTTCTCTGTTCCATTTGACCCCTCCTCCAGCTTCTCTTCATTCAAGCAGGAAGAGATGGGCAAACTAAAGTGTCCTAAAAGTGCCAGACTTGAGACATACCAGCTCCCAGGTCCAAATCCCCTTGGCTCATTCCTGAGGTATGTATGCCCCTGATGATGCAAGGCCTATTAAGAAAAGACCGTATCCTCAAGACATCCTTTCCATAAGTGACATACTGTCTCCAAGATTTTTATAGGACAGCACTAATTTTTCATAATGAGACACAGTAGGCTCCAACACTTTAATAGACTTGTCAAAACTTATGTATTCAGAATGAAATTAGTTCATTTGGTTCCTGTCTCTCACTTGCCTGTTGTGGTGCTGTGAAGATGCAGACATGCAGTGCCATCACCCTCTGCTGCTCCAGAAGGATGTGCCCAAATGCAGCCAGGGGGCTACAGGAAGCCAGGAGGTGCCAGGGGGCTACAGGGTGCTGCCAGGGGGCTACAGGGTGCTGCCAGGAAGCCAAGGAGCACATGCAGCTGCCGGGGTCCTGCAAACAGCAGAGTCTGTGCAGTGACTGTTGCAGAATGACCCAGGATCCCCTGTCCATGTCACCTGTGCTCCTTTGTCATGTCATCCAGTGCATGCATGTCTGTGGGAGCTGTGTGTGCAGGCTCAAAACAGGGATGGGAGGGGAGGCCCCTTGGTCTGGGACCTTGCTCTGCTTTGCGCAGTGATAGTGTCCCTCACTGTTCCTCTCCCCTGTGGATGGTCCCTCCAGAGGTGACTGCTCCCACCACCTCTCTTTCTTGAGGCAGGACCTTCCCAGCACAGTCCAGTGGGGCAGCCCCAGCTCAGGATTTACAACAAGCACTTGGAGTGGGCCTTCACTGCTCACCTCCTGTGCTGAGCCGGATTTGCTCCTGCCAACAGGGAAGGCTCGGTGGCAGCTAGTCTGGGAGGCCTTATTAACCTGGAGAGGAGGATCTAACTATGTGCAGGCAGGCAGATTGCTTGGAGGAATTGTGCAAGGTCAATGTTGGGAAGGGAAGTTTTGCAGGCTCTGGAGTGTCACCACAGCAAGCAGCTGAGGGTGGCAGCGTTATGGCTGAGAAACCTGCTACCCTCCTCATGCTGAGATGCTTGTTGTGATAAAATCCCTCACCTTTTAGAAGGAATAATTCTAAAAGAAAAAATATTTCCAGTATGTCACCAACAAGTTTCAGACTGGCCCAAGAGTGGCATTCCTCAGCAGAGTCTGTGATGCCTACCATTAGTAATTCACAGCAGCAACGCTCCTGAGAGACTCAATCCCGAGCAGGCAAGAGGCGGGGAAGGTAAGCTTGCCCTTCCCAGCTCTGCTGGGACTTGCTGTGCACGCCTTTAGGTCACTTAATCTCTGGGGGCCGCTGGTGAGAGATATTCATCTAACACCATAGAATATTCTGAGACCAAGGAAGGAGAGAGGGACCAAAATAAGACGGGAAGATAAAAATGGCTTTGGTTGGGGCTCCTAAGCGCCCCTAAGTCATGCTCTTTTTCAGTTTTCTCTTGCGTGCTGGTAATCAGTCCCCTGCCACTCATCCCTGCTTTCTTTCAGGTTTCCTTGGTCCTGGCACAAGTACATATCCTGCCCCTATAGCGCAGAGCACAGCAACGTGTGTTGGCACATGCATGTGCCACCTCTGTGTGCGTGCGGCGAGGAAACGTGTGCAATGGTGTTTGTGCTGTGGGCACCTTGCACCTGGTCTCAGGCGAATGCCAGTCAAAAAAGCTTGCCAGTCCCTGCCTAACAGTTGGCACAGAGGAAGAGCTTGCCTGCCTTATTAACAGCCCACTTATCTGGAATCTGCTCACTGAGCAGAAACCGCTCCATAAATCCTCCCGCAATTTGCATTCCTCTTCGCTGTCGCTCATTACCACTGACCTCACTTCTTCTGCTGGAGCTGATCAGCCTCCCACCGTCCTGCCTGCAAGACGCCTCTCCATTACCACAACCTATTAGCAGTGGCAGCAGTAGTGCCTCCACGAATGAACGCACTACTGCTGAGTCAGGAAACATTCCCAACTCAACTCCTCTCTCTTTGCTCCCTCCCCAGGCCCCGGGAGGGAGGCAGTGACAGTGAGTGCAGCTCAATTGCTCTCCCTTGCGTGTTTCAAGGCCAGGTTCTACATCCTGCGGAGCTCAGCAGCACGGGTGGGAAATGAGGTGCGTCAGCTGGAAGCATCTGAAACCAGAAGCGCTTGCTAATCAGCTGTGAGGTTTCTCAATTAGCAGCTCACCCACTCGGTGCATGTGGATGCAGGTTTCTAGTTTAAGACCTGTCTCCTCAGTCTGTGGATTCTGCTTCCTTTCTTGGGAGTAGAGGAGAAGCACAAATACCTACAGGCACACACACACACACCTCACCACAGTCACAGGCGGAGAAGCTGCATGAGGAGGCTGAAGCAGCTCAGCCTGCTTCGCTGTGTTCACCCATCTCAGACCCAAGCGGTTGTGCTGGGGGCACATTGTGATGAGCAGGTCAGGGACAAAGAAAGCAAGGATTCATGTTAGTGCACTCTTTTTTTCAGGGCAGCTGGAAATGTGGGATCTCACGCCACCTCCTCTTTCCTTGCCAAAGGCTGGCAGCACCAGCTGAGGGCTAAGATCCCAGCCAGAGGATGCAAAGGCATGGCCATACTCCAGTCCTTTGGTCCTGCTCGGTGCTGCAGCGAAGGGCTGAAAAGGGGCTTAGGTTGTACATTGAACTTGTTACACTATCCCTTTGGTAGCATGCTGGGGCTCCCATAGCAAAGCACCACACCAGATGTTTCCCAGAGCTTCAAAATGGTCACGTAATGCTCTTGTTTTTCAGTTCTCAGGTCAGGGTTGAAATCGTGGCCAGAGTGGCTGGTGCTATGCACTGACTTGAGGGCCTCAGTTCAGAGCATGCTGGAGGAAAGGACCTGGGTGTTTCATTTAAATCCAGTTGTGATTCCGTAAGTTTTAGAAACTGAAACATGATTTTCAGGTGAGTTCTCTGGTCTCTGATTTCCTGTAAAGGTCCAAATGCGTTGTGAGTTGTATGGAAATAGCTTATATTACCTTTACTCTGTGAACAAGCATTCATTCTGTAATGTGAGGAAGGGTTTTATTTTAGTAGGAATGGAAGAAGGGGTGCGAGCAGAGAAAAAGCCTCCTAGAATTCCCCAAGCTCTTTTCCCTTTGGCCCAAGCAAGCAAAGCCTTTCTTTGCAGGGGGAGAAACATGTTTACTTAGTATAGCAGAGGGACCAAGATGCAGCATCATTAAAACACAGCTCACGTATAGCCGGGGGTTTCATATATAGCTCTTTTTTTTTTTTTTTTAACCTTCCCTGTCTTGATGGAAACAAAAGGAGGAGAAGAGAAAAAAAAAAGAAAAAAAGAAGAAAAGGAAGGAAGTGAATTGCTTAATGGAGGTGCTCTGCCTGCGTATTTAATACACTGATTTTATTGAATAGAAGGTGAAAAAGTGCACCTTGTTTGTTGCTTGCCTGTCAACCCATGGCAAGAAGGCATCCTTTCCCCTGGCTGGTGCCTTTTATTAGTCAATGGCTTCCAGAGTGTAATTATACTGTAGATCTGAGATGCATTATACACACAATTACAATTCCCCAGCTGAGCCTGTTATTTATTAACTGGGGAGATATTTGTTCAATTGTTTTGGAGGGCTAAGGTTTTCTTTTGTTTCTTTCTCTTTCTTTTTCTTCCCTCCTCTTTAAACTGTAACACAGATCCTTGCAAAGGTCTGTGTCCTTTGTGGCTCAGCAGGAGCAGAGTGAATGGCCCATTCTCTGTTAGCCCACCATGTCACCTAAAAGTCTTGGCAAGAGAAGCTGCAGTGCAGGGCTGCATTTGCAGAGGCAGAGCAGAAAGCACTCAAAGCTCACACGGAAAGTTTTCTTTTCTGGGATCCTGGTTTGCTTTCACGCAAGGAAAGTGACCTCTGGGCTTTACACAGCCCCTGTGGGGGGACTGTTTGTGGCTAAAAGGCTAGTGTAGCCTTGCCAAATCTATTCCTTCCTGTGCATTTGTGCCAGTCAGAGAGTCCTGTGTTTATGTTCAATTCGGCTTTGCCGCACCTGGATACCCATCCAAAGCCTATTTTGACTTCTTGAGAATTGAGGCTGCTTGAGAGCATCCCTTATTAAATTAGAAAATAGACCTTGGCCTAACAGTTGAAAACTGGATTTTAGGTGTCCTGCAGGGCAAACAGCATCTCTTTACAGATTTTGAGGGTCACTCTGGACATGCAGGAAGAAAATCTCAGCTCACATTGAACCCAAAGGGCAAAGGAGAATGGCAACAGAAATATAAAGATAAGGTTACTGGTTTAGCTGGGTATTTTAGGGCCATAGAGTATAAAGTAATTGGCCACCAGTCATTCAGAGCAAGGGTCCACCTTGCCTCATCCTGTCCTGTCTCTGACAGCAGCTGGTAGCAGCAGAGTAGGGACAGAATATAAAAGCTTT